>NC_055965.1:27760771-28009192 GCF_018492685.1 Alosa sapidissima
GCCGTGTGTGTGTGTGTGTGTGTGTGTGTGCACGTCTAGTTGATCATTTGCATAGCAGTGCAGGATCGCCAAGCATCACAAGCATCACAAGCTTGTAGGGCTGGTGTACTCTTGTCAAGGGCAACCTTCGCAAGCATGCAGTTATCGATCTATTCGGACTCAATGTGCGCCACGCAAACTGGGTGTTTGTTATGATGCGCATGGCCATCATGGTTACATTTCAAAGAATAAAAGCCAAGTCATGTTCGTTATTATTGTAAATAATGGCTATGTAGCCTAGTTGTTTGGTCGGCTAGTAGTAGGTCTGTCTATTTTAAGAGATTAGAAACTGCAAGTGGATATAGGCTCCGTAGACAAACCGGATTCACGCCCTCTCTCTGGGCTGATGACAGCCCGAGGCTCCGGTAGGCAATGCGCTCCGGTGCGGTGCGGTGCAACGCGTGCTCATGATGAGCGAACGGGGATAGGCGCCTTATAAATGTTTAATCGTGTCCAGGTTAACTAATGCTACGGACAGATTGCTCGGCCAGGTAACTCGCAGCGGGGAGCCATAAAGAACGGTTGGTTTGGCAAACAGTTATAGCACCGAGGGTGAAAAATCTGCGAGATGAATTATTGATAACCTCTCCGATTTCCGCCTTTTTTTTGTTGCTGCCGCTCATGCGGTTCAGGGCACTCTCCCCGCTTTAATGACTGTTTCACACCATTATGGACCGACAAGGCAACAGATTGTCACATTAGCTCTCCGTTATACATTGCATATGTTCCACTGAAAACCTTGTGTGCGCTTGTACATGATGTTTTGTCTGTTAGCAGAACAAAGGCCAAAGCCCAGAGCCACTGAGCATCTCTCTCCCTCTCCCCCCTCTCTCTCTCTCCTCTAAGATAGCAGACTCTTCATTAATAAGTATCAAAGCTTAGAAGTGCTTCTTCATTAAATTTGCCTGCCATACCCGAGCACTGGCAATTAGAGAGAGAGGTGATGGAAGGGTCACACACACACACACACACACACTGCACTGTCTACACACACATATCCACTGTGAAAGTAACACTCTTTCTAAGCCACACACATACATCTAAAGTTTCACTCTTAGAAACACACGCACACACACACTTTGCTTGTGTGAAAGTTCAGGAGCTGCATTCATTAGCAGGCGGAGGTGCTGCCATGGTCTCTGTAGAGAGAGAGAGAGAGAGGAAGAGCTGATATCATATCGAGTAAACTCTCTGACCACCACCCACTCTTGAATGGGCTGAACTCACACAGACACACACACACACACACACACACGCACACGCACACACACAAACACACACACAAACACACAAACACAGTGCAGAGGCACGCAGACACACACACAAACACACACAGATACACACACTCAGGTATCACACACACACACTCAGGTATCACACATGCATACACACACACACACTCAGGCATCACACACGCATACACACACACACACACACTCAGGTATCACACATGCATACACACACACATACACATACACGTGTGGTGATGTCATGATGAGCGAATGAATCTCTGCCACCCACTCTCGAAGGGGGCGACAACTTCAAACGATTACCTCACCATCAGCTGATGTCATTGCTATTGTCACTACCACTATACTCTATGTGTGTGTGTGTGTGTGTGTGTGTGTGTGTCTGTGTCTCTGTCTCTTTGTGTGTTTTGTTCACATGTGTGCATATGTTAGAGGTATGTATACTTGTGTGTAAGTGTGTGTGTGTGTGTGTGTAAGGATGTCAGTAGAGGTTAGGCGTGTATGTATATGTTTAAGTGTGTATGCACGTGTGTAAGCATGTCTGTTAGATGTGTGTGTGTGGTTAGAATAATTTGTTAGAGGGCTTATGATTTTGAAGGGTCTATCAATCAGGTCTTTGATCATGGTCTGGTAAGTTGTGTTTGTGTGTGTATGAAATAAATGTTCTACCTGCTGGTGTCAGCAGCAGCTGTGATGAAGTGTGTGTGTGTGTGTGTGTGTGTGTGTGTCTGTGTGTGTGTGTGTGTGTGTGTGTTCATATGTCAAACCAGAGCTCAGCTTCAGGTGTGTGTGTGTGTGTGTGTGTGTGTGTGTGTGTGTGTGTGTGTGTGTGTGTGTGTATAGAGTATAGTATATATACTCTTTTGATCCCGTGAGGGAAATTTGGTCTCTGCGTTTATCCCAATTTGTGAATTAGTGAAACACACACAGCACACAGTGAGGTGAAGCACACATTAATCACGGCGCAGTGAGCTGCCTGCTACAACGGCGGCGCTCGGGGAGCAGTGAGGGGTTAGGTGCCTTGCTCAAGGGCACTTCAGCCGTTCCTACTGGACAGGGTTCGAACCAGCAACCCTCTGGTTGCAAGTCCAAAGTGCTAACCAGTAGGCCAGTACATATGTCAAATCAGAACTCAGCTTCAGGTGTATAGACCCTTTCAACAAGGTAAACAAAAACAATGCTTGAACGTTCTATTTGGGCCCCAATCTACTTCCTCTGCATTAAGATAACATATGGAATGTTAAAAAGGAAGTCTTGTGGGGCCAACTATGATGCTGATAATGGAACTCTCTTGAAAGGGTCCACTATGATGCTGATAATGGAACTCTCTTGAAAGGGTCCATATTTGTGTGCGTGCTCGTGCACTCTGTTTCTGGCATGCATGTTTGTAGGTCAAAATGCCAACAGTACCAAAGTCATGGATGGGTCCTCAAGAAGCAATACACTGTGATGGATAAGAAATATATAACTATATTTTATATAGACAGACAGACATACATATAGACAGACAGATAGACAGACAGACAGACAGACAGACAGACAGATAGATGGATAGATAAATAACACACTGCTGTCATAGCAGCTCCATTTGTGAACAGTGTAAATACATGGCATAAGACTCATACAGTCCATAATGACTTAGTACTTAGACATATGAGTTAGATAAGTGCATGTTATCTACAGATTACAGTTGACTACGTAATACAAATACACAGCAATCACAGCAGGCAAAAGATAAGTATCCCTTGATTTAGTTCAGTATTAAGCTAGGGTAGTGGTGCTCGAAGAGGAGCTTCAGCCTGACCCTGTGACACCCTGTATCTGCGGTTTAATGGCTGATGTATGGAGGGTCTGAAAAGGTAGGCGTACAATCTTTGAGCAGTTTTTTTTTATTATTTGATGGGACAGTTTGGCTTTTAAAGTAGCGGACACTCTTGCACCACACAATGTTACAATACTGTAACATGTTCTGCTATGTTATTGCTATGACTCAACAGGGAGTATCAAAAATATGAGTTAAATAAATACATATTTAATTCAAATCTAGTGGTAGATAAAAGACGACACACAAAAACATAGTGAGCTCCAGTGTGCTGAAAAAAATGTGAGCCTTACAACATGTCCTATCTGCAAAGCGATTCGAGTGAGCGTTTACATTACATTTACATTGCTTTCAATTGGAATGTCCTATCCGCATGCGACGCGACACATTCTCACCGCGCTGCGCAGTGCGATGTGGCACGGCAATTTGAGCAGAGCCGTTGTCAGACGCCCAGTTTCTATTTGTTTGTCACTCACGTCACTCTGCATTACGAACGAGAAATATGACTGAACATGGACATTGTGGACAGGGAGCACTCAGTACTACGCCACAGCTGGACGCTCACAGGCAGTTACAATACGCCATGGCTTTTATTCACACCAGCGGAGCTGATTCTGCCCATGCACCACGCTGAGGCTACTGTTACACTGCCACTGCAAGGCACAGGGGCGCAACAGTTCTACTACAGCTTTGGTGTGCCATAGTAAAAAATCTGGAGCTCAAGAGTTTAATTCGAGGGTGAAGAAGGAAAGAAAGAATGGAATGTGTGTCCTGTCTTAAGACATTTGTAAGATGTGTGCTGGCTTAAGTCGTTTATGTTAAGACGTTTACAGTATGTGATGTGTCCTGAAGTTGTTTATGTGATGTGTCCTCACTGGAGGCCTGAGAAGCACCTTTTAGCCTTTTTTTTGAGTAAAAAGAATCCTCCTCAGGTCAGGTTGTCACAGAGGCCTTTTCCACTAACAGAGAGCTGTGTCCAATCTGGTTCACTCACCAGATGTTGAACTGTTTCAAGCAAATCGACCAAAATTTTGTCGGTTTGGAAACCTGAAAAGATGGTTCGGAGCTGGCACCAAATTTTTGTTTTCCCTGTTAACCAAAACGGGTGTGCCATTCGACAGGTCCGTAATGCATACTACACCATATGTTGATGACGCATCCTCTATTCCGTTCAATACTGGTCGAAATGTGGACTGGCGCACTAAGGTTCAAAGAATATTAAACATAACCCGTCCAAAAGCCAATTCTCTGTTGATCGCAAAACACCCTCAGTGTCGAGGTCGAGAGTTCAGGAAGCTGCTGACACTTTTTGTTCCAGTCCAGACCTGTCACTAATCCGCTGGGGATCCTCTCCGTTTCGTGGGGATCCCCCCTTCGCTCTCACTCAAGCTTGGCTTAGGCGGCTGGAGTTTTTGTCGCGCGACGAGCTAATCCAAATCCTACATCCAGCATAAGGAGCATTAACAGCTCGTCGTTTTATATTCACTTTCAGAAAATTATATTCAACTCCCTGAGTCCATCTCTCTCTCTCTCTCTCTCTCTCTCTCTGTCCTACTTTCTCTCTCTCTCTCTGTCTTTCTCTCTCTGTCTCTCTTTCTGCACTCTCTTTCTCTCTGACTTAATTCTGAGACATTGCAACAGTAGAATAATGGCAACAACAGTGAAACAAGAGAGTGTCTCGAAACACGAGTCGGCCGTTGTCATGCCAATAACGGTCCTTGTGGACGAGCTGTAAGTGATTTGTGTTCTTTTGCAGTGAGTTTTTGGGAGAGGGTGGGGGCTCCTTAGCAGGATAGTCTTATTGGATTTACCTCATAAATCAGAAATCAATTTGGCTTCTCCTGTGTCTCGCTCTGGCTGTGCTCTCTTCCACACTCAGACCACGCTGTCGTTTAGGCTATAGACCCTTTCAAGAGTTCCATTATCAGCATCATAGTTGGCCCCACAAGACTTCCTTTTTAACATTCCATTATGTTATCTTAATGTAGAGGAAGTAAATTGGGAACCAAATAGAACGTTCAAGCATTGTTTTTGTTTTTATTGTTGAAAGGGTCTCTCTCTCTCTTTTTTTTCACTTTCTGTAACATCACGAGAGAATTTTTGACGAAAGTGGATTATTGACCTTGGCGATGATCTGTGCTCTCTCTTTGGAAAATGTAACAAAACACTGCACCAATCCAGCCCCTCTAAATCATGCTTTAGTAGCAATGTAATGGGAATGAATTGAAGAGTGATTTAATAAACAAGTGACCTCCCCTCCTCTCCATATCTCCCTCTCTCTCTTCCCCTTATTCTCTTCTCATTCTTCTCTCTTTTTCTCTCGCTCTCTCCTCTTTCTCTTTCTGCCTCCCCCTCTTCCTTTCTCTCCCTCTCCCTCTTTCCCTCCCTCTCTCATCTCCCCTCTCTCTCGTTCCCTCTTTCCCCTCTATCTCTCCCCCTCTTCCTCTCTCTCTCTCCCTAACTCCCTCCTTCCCTCCCTCTCATCTCCCCTCTTCTCTCTCTCTCCCTCCTCCTGTCCTCCCTCTCTCCCTCCTCCTCCTCCTCTCTCTCCCTCTGTCCTCCTCCTCTCCTCCCTCCCCTCCTCCTCTCTCTCCCTCTACCTCCTCTCTCTCTCTCCCTCCTCCTCCTCCTCCTCTCTCTCTCCCTCTACCTCCTCTCTCTCTCCCTCCTCCTCCTCCTCCTCCTCTCCTCCCTCTCTCCCTCGCTCTCTCCCTCCTCCTCTCCTCCCTCTCTCCCTCCCTCTCTCCCTCCTCCTCTTCCTCCTCCTCCTCCCTCTCTTCTCTCCTCTCATCCCTCTCTCCCTCCCTCCGTAGGTGCGCGGCGCTCCTGCCATCGCCATCGTGGGCTGCCTGAGCCTGGCGGTGGAGCTGCGTGCGGGCGCCGGCGGCGACGACCCCCTGGCTTTCATCCGCGAGTCGCTGTGCCACCTGACCTCGGCCCGGCCCACCGCCGTCAACATGGGCCGCGCCGCCCGCGAACTCATGGAGTTCAGCGAGAACGAGAGCATGGAGAAGAGCGGAGAGGCACTCCGAGACAGGTGAGGGAGGGAGGGAGGGAGGGAGGGAGGGAGGGATGAGTATAGAAGAGTAGGAGTGCTGTGAGAACGATAGCATGGAAACAGCGGAGAGACACTCGGAGACCGATGAGAAAGAGAGGGATAGAGAGAGGAGAGGCACTCTGACAGGTGAGGGAGAGGAGGGATGGATGGATGAATGGATGAAAGTATGAGAGAGAAAGAGAGAGAGAGAGAGAGAGATCATTGAGTTAGGGAGTGATATAGGAAGGGTTTGTGCATTAGCTGATGGCTGGCTGGATGAATGGGGGGATGAGGAGAGTGAAGGAGAGAGAGAAAGAGAGAAAGGGAACTAGGAGTGAAAATGATCTTTCCCAGTAAAGATTGTGATGACTATGAGGAGGTGGCAAACAAAAGAATCTCTCGGATATGTGGAGGGAGGGGAGGGGGGGGGAGTTATCCTATACCTCTCATTCCCCCTGGTTTTGTACAACACTGTCGGCAACTTTGAACGCTTGAAAATGAATCCTAGAGGGAGAGAGAGAGAGAGAGGCAGAGGGAGATGAGGAGACAGATAGAGGGATAGAGGAGCCATGGGAGAGGAGAGGTAAAGCGTAGAGATGAAAAGATGAGAGGAGAGATGAGAGGAGAGGTAAATTACAGATGATAGCACAGAGCTGTGAGTCAGGACCCCACAATGCAACGGGGGGGTGGGGTGGGGGGGGGAGGAGGGGGATGGACAGGGGGGGGGTAAATGTGGGAGGAATAACTAAAAAAGAGAGAGAGAGAGAGAGAGAGAGAGAGAGAGAGAGAGAGGTGGTATTTCAACAAAAATAAACAATATTTCAACAACAATAACTATTCTTGGTCTTACTGTTTATGAACCAGCTGAATGGAAACAACCAAAGCAGAAAGATGGGAGGGCATCTATGCATGTGAATGCAGGGGGCTTGACAGATGTATCCACCAATGAGATGTCGGTGTCTCACCTTTCACTCTGCTTGTCCCCGCCTCCTCTGCAGCGCGATTGGCTGGATCGAGGAGATGCTGGAGCGGGACGTGAGTGACAACCGAAAGATCGGGAATTTCGGTGCCCAGCACATCCTGTCCGGCGTGCCGAGGGACTCGGTCAGCATTCTCACGCACTGCAACACCGGATCACTCGCCACCGCCGGATACGGCACCGCACTCGGTACGTGTGTGTGTGTGTGCGTGCGTGTGTGTGTGTGTGTGCGCGTGTGTGTACCTGTGGGTGGGTTGGTGGGTGGGTGTGTTTGTGTGTGTGTATAGTTGTCATCCACCCACACCTGAGTGGAGTTTCTCACCATGATGATGACACACACACACACACATTTGCTCTGCATTCATTATCACTGTCGGCGTTCTCACCTGCCACACACTGGAGATGCCAAGAGTGGAGTAGCGTTTGAGAGAGCGGTTGGCATGGAAACGGTCCTGGCCCAGACTCAGGCCAGATTTGGGCCTGATCTCGGTGTGGTTCTGATGCCGTCACTCTGGGCTGAAATTAAGTCACTGTGAAACACTAATCTGAAGCAGTTTCCAATCGTTGTGATTTTGCTATAAAAATGAAGTATATTTTTGAATTGATCGTAATTAAATTCAGCAAATCGATAGAGGGTAGCAGTGGTGGCGTAGATTCAGGAAAAAATGAATATATATACTGCTCAAAAAAAATAAGGGAACACTTCAAACACTGGATCGGTACTCTGACACTGTTTGGTTTTGAGCACAAGTAAAACTTTTGAGGCAAGTGTTTTATTTTGAAAAAACTGTCAGACACTCTGTGAATGTAGTTTGAGAATGGAGAAAAGGGTGGAAGGTTTCAAAAAATGTGTTTTAACAATTGTGGAAAACTGTAAGTGTTCCCTTAATTTTTTGAGCAGTATATTTATTTATAACTGGAGATATATACAAATTGTGTCTTCAGTATACACACCTGACATAACGCACTCTAAGCAGACAGATTTCACAATAGCCAAAGTGTACTGGTAGCCACCTAAAGAAGCCAGCTTCTCAGCTACTCCTTGACTCTGTGTGTCTTGTGTGTTTTGAATGTGTGTGTATGTTTTTCTTTTTGTATTAACACACTCTGTGTGTGTGTGTGTTAGGTGTGGTGCGCTCCCTGCACTCGCTGGGCCGTCTGAAGCGTGTCTACTGCACGGAGACTCGGCCGTACAACCAGGGCGCGCGGCTGACGGCGTACGAGGCCGTGGCCGAGGGCTTCCCCGCCACGCTCATCACCGACAGCATGGCCGCGCTCACCATGAGGGAGAAGGGCATCACCGGTACGACCGTGTGTGTTTGTGTGTGTGTGTGTCACTTTTAACACTGAAGTTAGTAGACTGAAGTGTGACTTTTCGTGTTGGTCAGATAGAATGCATAGTTTGTGAGGATCCTTTATTGAAAGTAAGAAACCACTTTATTTCTAACTTTGTCAAAGTCTCAAGTGTATTTTTGTATTAATTTATCAATTTATTATTTAATACACGTTTTCCTGGAAAGTCTCATTTTCTGAAGTTCTTGGTAAGGACAAACTGTACACTGTCTTATGGGCTCCCACAATCTTTGTCAGATTTATCCAGAGTGATCAAAATATTGTACAATTAAATCACCTTTGGGAGCAAAAATAAAAACAGCATGTGGATATTTTCTTTTTGGTTATTTAATTGTCTGGCACCTGTTGAAATACTTACATGTGCGTGCATTATTATATAAAGTCAATGACCGCAACCTCTCTCCCACGCCTATAGCTGTGGTCGTCGGGGCTGACCGAGTAGTCGCCAACGGCGACACAGCCAACAAGATCGGCACGTACCAGCTGGCCATCGCCGCAAAGCACCATGGGATTCCGTTCTACGTGGCGGCGCCAAGCACATCGTGCGACCTGAGCCTGGAGAGTGGACGTGACATCGTGATCGAGCAGCGCCCGGCCGAGGAGCTCACCAGCATCAACGGAATCCCAGTCGCCGCGCCAGGTGTGTGTGTGTGTGTGTGAGAGAGAGGGAGATTATATAATACCTACATCTCATGGAAACTTCTTGGTTCAAAGGGTTCATGAACTTCATGACCGCAGTGTGTGTGGAGGTTTTGTGTGTGTGTGTGTGTTTGTGTGTGTGTCTGTTTTGTGTGTGTGTGTGTGTGTGTGTGTGTCTGTTTTGTGTGTGTGTGTGTGTGTATCTGTGTGTCTGTTTTGTGACCGCACACATTGAATAGAATCTTCTCTGCAGCTATTTCAGAGCACTTCACTTTTGTGTGGAAAAGATGTTCGTCTGACAGCAATAGAGTGACACTCTCAGATGAACCAACCACTCTCAAAGTATACTGTACTCCTGTGTGTGTGTGTGTGTGTGTGTGTGTGTGTGTGTGTGTGTGTGTGTGTGTGTGTGTGTGTGTGTTGCTCACTTTAGAAAGTAGCAGCTGCTGGAGCCGCTGAATAATGCATTGCTCTGAAATGCATGTGAAGAAAAGACCGAAGAGTGATGGCGCACGAGAGAGAGAGAGAGAGAGAGAGAAAGAAAGAAAAAAGGAGAGAGAGAGGGTGAGAGAGAGAGAGAAAAGGAGAGAGAGGAGAGGAAAGGGAGAAGATGAATGAAGAAAGAGAGAGATGAAAGAAAGAGAGGAGAGGAAAGAAAGAGAGGAGAGGAAAGAGAGAGGAAAGCAAATGAGAAGGGAGAGAGGAAGATAATGGGTTGAAGGGTAATTTAGGGGTAAAAACAAAAAAAGAAAGAAAGTGAAGAGAGAGATTTTTCAATTTTGCTCACAAAAATGCACATAACAATAGTCTTTACTGTACGAAATAAAATAATCATGCAGAGACAGAGTGAAAGTGTGGAATCAGAGTTCCAATTCACATACTTCTGTATACCATATTAGGTATTGTAAGTACAGAAGTATGTCAATTGGAGCACAGCCCGTGATTAGCAGAATAAAGTGTCATCCTATTCCTGTACTTCCTGTAGACTGCCCTGTTGAAGAGGGACTTTGTACGATTCCGTTTACATCTTCCAACCTAAACGTCGGGACACTCGACAAAGAAATCTTGAAAAAGCACTTCATTTTTAATTAATTTGTTTGAGAGGTGGAGGGGGAGGGAGAGAGAGGGAGGCGAGAGAAACACACACACACACACACACACTGCACAGGATTATGATTGTTCTCTTGTACCGATAGTTGTTCATATGTACAGTATGAGAGAGAGATAGAGAGATACTTTGACTTTAAAGATTCCTTTATAATCAGTCAAAAGGAAACTAATGCACACCTTACAGACACCTTACACAAAAGCATCTCACACACACACACACACACACACACACAGATGAGTGTGGGAGGAAAAGTGAAGGTATTGCAGTGAGACAAAGAAAAGGAAAAACGGGGTGAGTGGAAGACTGAGTAGAGAAGAGGAGGAGAGGAGGTGTAAGAGAGGAGGAGAAGGAGGCAGAGGAGATGGAGGTGTAAGAGAGGAGGAGGAGAGGAGGAGGTGTAAGAGAGGAGGAGGTGATGAGGAGGAGGAGGAGGTGTAAGAGAGGAGGAGGGGAGGAGGAGGTGTAAGAGAGGAGGAGGAGGAGGAGATGAGGTGTGAGAGGAGGAGGAGATGAGGAGGTGTAAGAGAGGAGGAGGAGGAGATGAGGAGGTGTAAGAGAGGAGGAGGTGATGAGGAGGAGGAGGAGGTGTAAGAGAGGAGGAGGAGGAGGAGATGAGGTGTGAGAGGAGGAGGAGATGAGGTGTAAGAGAGGAGGAGGAGATGAGGAGGAGGAGATGAGGAAGAGATGAGGAGGTGTAAGAGAGGAGGAGTTGAGGAGGTGATGAGGAGAGGAGGAGGTGTAAGAGATGAGGAGGAGGTGTAAGAGAGGAGGAGGAGAAGAGGAAGAGATGAGGAGGTGTAAGAGAGGAGGTGATGAGGAGGAGGAGGAGGTGTAAGAGAGGAGGAGGAGAGGAGGAGAAGAGGAAGAGATGAGGAGGTGTAAGAGAGGAGGAGGAGAAGAGGAAGAGATGAGGAGGTGTAAGAGAGGAGGAGGAGAAGAGGAAGAGATGAGGAGGTGTAAGAGAGGAGGAGTTGAGGAGGTGATGAGGAGGTGTAAGGAAGTAATAAGGCAAGAGAGAGCGCAGTGTCATGTCGGTGACATTAGAGTAATTAAAGACCAGCTTTGATGAGTCCCACTGCCCTGGGGGAGGGATGGAGGGGGCGCAGAGAGAGAGAGAGAGAGAATGAGAGAGGGGGGGAAGAGAAGATGTGAGCGAGAGAGAGAATGAGAGAGAGGGGGGGGGGGGGAGAAGATGAGCTAGAGGAATAGGGGAGGATGGAGGGGACGGAAGGAATAAGAGATAGTGGTGGAGGAGAGAGGGAAAAGGGAGAAAGAGAAAGAGGGAGGGATCTGCTGCCATTGCTGCTCTTGCCCCAGAGGATGCTGGGAGGGAGAGACCCTGGAGGACACAGTCACATGTTGGCATTAGGCATGACATTTATGTGTGTGTGTGTGTGTGTGTGTGTGTGTGTGTGTGTGTGTGTGTGTGTGTGTGTGTGTGTGTGTGTGTGTGTGAGAGAGAGAGAGAGTGTGTGTGTGTGTGTGTGTAAGTGTAAGAGAGAGAGAGAGTGTGTGTGTGTGTGTAAGAGAGAGAGAGAGAGAGAGAGTGTGTGTGTGTGAGAGAGAGAGAGAGTGTGTGTGTGTGTGTGTGTGTAAGAGAGAGAGAGAGTGTGTGTGTGTGTGTGTGTGTAAGAGAGAGAGAGAGTGTGTGTGTGTGTGTGTAAGAGAGAGAGAGAGAGAGTGTGTGTGTGAGAGAGAGAGAGAGAGAGAGTGTGAGAGTGTGTGTTAGACAGAGAGTGCATGTGAGTAAAGGGCTTGTGAGGAGGGAAGAGATTGATTGGTCGGAACGAGATGATAATATCCGCCTGACTTCCATTAGGCTGCAGTGTCTTCTTTATACTACTCCCTCTCTCTCTCTCTCTCTCTATCTCTCTCTCACACCCTCTCCATCTCTCTCTCTTTCTCTCCATATCTCTCTCACCCCCTCCATCTCTCTCACCCTCTCCATCTCTCTCTCTCTTTCTCTCCATCTCTCTCTCTCTTTCTCTCCATCTCTCTCTCCCTTTGTATATAATTTCTCTCTTGCCCCCCCTGCTTTTCTACCCTCTCATGGTTTCCTCTCACTATTCCTTTACTCTATCTATTTTTTCTATCTATCTTATCTTGTCTGTCAATGTTCAACATTATGTATTAACATGACGCATAAGGCATTGTAGAGCCAAAAAAAAGTCAATCAAAGAATAAGGAGTTCGCTGAATAATACACCTTAGACTCACTCTCTCTCTCTTACTTTTTCTCTCTCTCTCTTACTTTTTCTCTCTCTCTCTCCCCCCCCCCCCCCCCATACAGGTATAGATGTGTGGAATCCGGCGTTTGATGTCACCCCTCACCAGCTCATCACAGGTGGCATCATCACTGAGCTGGGCGTCTTCCTCCCCTCCGAGCTGCAGGCTGCCCTGACCGGCCGCCTCACCGCCCTCTAGGCCCCACAGCGCCCCCCTGTGGTCTGGTGGGGCAGCGCAGCACAGTGTAGTGCTGCTGCACCTCGACTACAGCCGTGACCACAACTCACTTCGGTTCTCTTCATTACTCTTTCTACTAGTGGTACATCACCATCACACACACACACACACACACACACACACACACACACTATCTCTCACACTCTCTCTCACACACACACACACACACACACACACACACACACACACACACACACAGACACACACTCATTGCTGCTCACATGAGGTAATGGAAATGTCACATACACACTCACTCACACACACACACACACACACTAAAAATGCGCAAAGGCATACTACAATGATATGAATAAAGGACTATAGATACGCTAAACACACACACATACAAATGCTGCAGTTGCACACAAATATACAGAGATGTGTGCACACACACACACCCGTGCACACACATATTGTGTACAAGTGTTACACATGCACACTTGTGGTGTATACTGATGTTGCCAGACTCACAATCGGACAGTCTTAACCCAGGGAAGCATATTTGTTAGCACGCACACACACACGCACGCACACACAATCCTTTACCACACACAATCATGCTTTCCTCTCCTCTCTCTCTCTCAAACACACATATTATTTTTTGCCATTTGTCTGAATGTCTGTCACTGTCCGAAAGCTGTCAGCACCACCACCCACCCACCCACCCCCGCCTCCGCTCCTGCTACCAGTGAACAGTAACAGTAAAGCACCATAAAGGTACAATGACAAACACCGAAGGACTGTACTGACCCCAGAACAGTACCATCATTTTCCTCAATGGGAGGGACGTAGTGTAAATATGAACGTAGTTTTAGTGATTAGTGTACATAATGTACAGAAATCCTCTCAACCTGACTTGGAGGGGATGAAGACTAGATTTAGACTCAAGTTGAGCTGATCAGATCTAGAGAAGAGATTTAGAAACGGGCAAAGTGTGCTTACTGTGCGAGCCATGCCCAACTAAAAGCTCAAATATTTCTCCCATCTTCTCAATTTTTACTAACAAATATTAGCAGCAGTAATGTGGGTCCTCGCAGATATTCAATTTCCTTTTTAGACCAAATCTGATAATAATTAAACCTGATCAAACAAGAAGAATGAGACCAATGCCAGTTGGCTTTCACAGAAAGCTGTGCCGTATTTGACAGACACTGAACAGAGTTGGTGGAGGACAAACTGAGTAGAACAAAAGCTCCTCTTCATGACACTGATATTGTGCAAAACGTCGTGCAAAACGTCCAATTTTTCTACTTTTATCTGATTTGTAGCTGCAAGATCATTCGCCGTTAAATGGAAGCAAATCAAAGACTATCTGCAAATGTGTAGTGTGTACTCTGCTAGGTAGTCCTTTCATACTTTGAGGCTAGTTACTTGGTACTATGGAGCTTGACATTTGTGACCTCCTGTGTTTACCAAACTACCTGATACCCTTCCATGTGTGTCCCCCTGTCGCACAGTGTCCTCCCTGTCGCACAGTAACATTGTAAATACAGACAAATAAGAACTTAAATCATGGCTAACCAACCTCTTCCTTCTTTAAGCTATCCAAGTTGTGACGGCAACTGTGCCAGTTATTTTGCTGAATGATGCACAGAGTATATAATATAATATACATATCAATTCTTGGTGAGGGGGGTGGGCGTTCTAGACCTAGAACTTCTTTAGGGTAATGTTTTTGTGATGTCAAAGTACATTTCCAGGATACGCTTTGTTTGTTTGTTTTTTCTTCATGGTTGCCAAGTGCAGATGACATCACAGTCTCAATGATATCACAAGTCCAGAGTTCCGACGGTCAGTGTAGTTCACAGGCGAATGTTCCGCGACACAGAGGGGTTCAGGATGATCCAAATCCTGGTGTTACTCCACCAGCACAGATGACAAATCAGAGAGCTGAGGGCGGTGGGACAGAAACTTATCTTATAAAGCTGGAGATTACAGCTTGCTACACACACACACACACACACACACACACACACTATTAACCCCATCTATCCATTTATAGCACAGCTACAAGACGATTGGGTACTGTAGGGGATTAAAAAAAAAAAAAAACAAAAAAAAAAAAAAAAAAAAAAAACAAAGGCAAAGCATAGACACACAAATGTCTCGGGGGTTCATCTTGCATTGTTCACCATCATCCACTCTACCTTCAACGTTCTCTACCCCCACCCCCAAACACACACACACACTGTCCCTCAATCTCTCACACTCACTTATTGTTGGATGTCACACTTTGAAGGTGGAGGTTGGTAAACACCTCTGTCTTGATATGGGCTTTTGTTTGTTTGTTTGTTTGTTTGTTTGTTTGTTTTGTCTTCATTCATTCATTCATTCATTCATTCATTGTTTGTTGTGGAGGAAAGAGGGAGAGATAAACGGTGGAGAGCAATGTAGCAAATTTCTGTCACCCTGTCTGTATGTATGATAGGTTTCGGGGTCCCATGGTTCCGTTTATTTCTGATGTATCTTCTTTGGCTGTGACTTGTCATTGTTTTTATGATTATTATTATGATTATAATCATTTCTTTTTTTAACATTGATTTTTTGTAAAGGTATAAATATAAAATGTGACTCTTAGTGACAATACAGTTGTTTTACAAACTTATACAGGAGGCCCTCTTGGCACCACACACACACACCATCCCACTCCAGTGAAGCAAAGTGCCAGAATCAGTGGAGTTTGGTGCAAGGATGCCACTCTACAGGTCGAATCAGACGGCCATCTTGGGAAGGTCCATTTTACCCTCAGTATTTTTTGAAATACTTTCTTTAAGTTTTGGGGAAATTCTATAGAAAACAATACATGTTCTATCCATGTGATGAATTGATGGCAATAATAGGTTTCAAGGCCCATTTAAATGGAAAGTAGTTTTGATTTTTTTTTTTTTTTTTTTTTGGGGGGGGGGGGGGGGGGGGTGATTTCCCTCCCAATTAGTTCAAATTGTTTAGTTCAAAAAGTTAGTTCAAAAAGTTTTCGTAGCTTTGAATCTCAATTGAAACTTTGTTTTGCAAATGTTTTGTGCTGTGCAATAATGGCAGCCTGTTTTGTCCCCCCTTAGTCAGTACCACAAAGGACTTGGTCTATCGATGGACAAAAAACCCAACCCATACTGACCTATGTCCTCAACTTCCCTCCCCCAAAAGAGATGAAATCAGTTTGTGTTGCCAAAATGCAGCGATGAATGGTGCTGTAAGCTTTCAACCAATGAGAGTTCTCCTCGGTGCCTTTGTGACCAGTGGGAGAGTGGTGGTGAGTGGTTGTGTCTGGTGGAGAAGGCCTCTCTTTTAGTCTAGGTTTGTTCTTGTTCTTCTGATTATTAATCACAATGACATTCAGTTTTTGTACTCTGTGGGAATAGGTTAAAAAAAATACAAGAAAATAAAGCTGGATGTTTTTATACATATATGAATATAAAGCTGTATGCGGCCGACATGAACAAAAAAAAAAGAAAAGAAGCGTCTCTTTCACGTTAAATGCAAATAAAAGAGGAAAAGATCACCTCTCAAATGCCTCATGCTTGGTTTTTGCCTTTTAGTCTGATTTACCCTGTAGAACTGGCCTATAATAGGCAATAGCAACAATAATTATAATAATAACTATTGTTGGTGTACATATTGTTAAGTTTAATGTTATTGTTATGAATTATTATGATTCTTCATGGCTCTATCTGGCTTAGCCTACATTAGAGTGCCGTTTCTGAGCTCACCAAACCTCCTCTATCCCACAATGCATCTGGACTCATTCATTTACAGTTCGCTCTACGATACCGAAGCAAGTGTGCGTGGTCGACATGGCTCAAGGTAAACAGAAATTTAAAGCGCAAAAACCCGGCGGTGGGAAGAAACAGACTCAGAAACAGAAAGGTCCAAAGAAAGGAGGTAAGAATGTGTCATTGCAATGCCTTGGATGTCAATTTCTTCAACTGAGAAGTAGTAGTAAAACGATTTGTACTACTACGCCACAGTGTAATCGCCATTTTGGCTCTTCAGTAGCTGGTAATATCGACGAGAGGGGATAACACGTGAAAGAAGGGTATTCTAACTTTTGCACTGTGTTCAGCATGACAATGACATCCAACTCGACTTTGTTACGAAGAGGAATTAAATACATTTCCCCCGGAATATCACGCGGGTGTCCCTAAACGTATAAATGGTACTATAGTGATTTGTTTAATAACTCCTCACGACGTCTTATCTGTTGTAAGATACTTTCGCTAATGCAGTTATTAGCGGAGGTTTAACATTACGTCCTAAACAGGGCTTAAACATACTTCTTAAAACTATTTCAGAACGCTTTGTCAAGTTACTTTATTCTGTTTTTGCATCTTAAGGGAGGATAATCGCACCCAAGAAAGCACAAGTGGTCCAGCAACAGAAACTGAAAAAGGTAATCTCAAAGCGAGAGAGTGATGGCGAATACTTGTTTTGTTTGTGCCCCTCAAGTAGGGCGTCTGCTTCGTATCAGTCCGTTATTGTCAGTGCTTCTATCTGATCTCCGCTGTTGTTCATTCATGGTCCAGAAATAGACAACAATAGATGAATGTGACCTAGACAGTAAGCCAAGCTGTCACCAGTGCCACCCGCCTAGTCGCTAATGTTATAGCATCCTAAATTCACCATGAACCTACTGCTGCCATTCGCTAGCATGTCCACTTGTACTGTCATAATTCATATTAGCGAGCTATTACAACAGAAGGCCACTTATAGCTAATCTAGATAAGGTGACAGGCCGAGGTGACAGCTGAAATCACTCTGACTGCAGATCAGGGCCGAGGACTGTGGCAACTACGGGCTATCTTGGCACCTTGGCCAAGTGTGCGCAGCGCCAACGCTAATTTTGAAAGCCTTTGACGTACGTAGCAAAGCTTGTGATGCACGCTCTTTTCCACTTCTGTTGCCACTAGGGGTGGCTTGACTGTGCTTGGCATGACTCGAGGGACCATTTCTTGTCGGATGGAGCACAAACTGGAGGAACTGTTTTGTTTAGTATGTTGAGACATGTTGACATGACCCCTTGCTGACTTGTTTGTTGAATGTCATGTTGACCGGGGTAAGCGATAGCCTCCGCAGCAGCAGACAGACAGCGCTTTGGGAGGGTTCCAAAGCCCGCACGACCTTCACATTGCATTGTTTCCTACTGAGAGACTGATGTCACAACAGGCTGGGTTCTATTTAAACCGCGGATAGAGACAGTCTCTGTCTGTGCATCACACATGCGCCCCACAGGGCCCAATATATACAGCTCTGACCTGGCCTAGAATGACCCGGCCTCTCCCATATGTGATACTAGAACAGAAGCTTACATATTGTTTTATTTTTTATTTGAGGGCAGTGGTGGCCTACTGGTTAGCGCTTCGGACATGTAACCGGAGGGTTGCCGGTTCGAACCCCGACCAGGCACGGCTGAAGTACCCTTGAGCAAGGCACCTAACCCCTCACTGCTCCCTGAGCACTGCTGTTGTTGCAGGCAGCTCACTGCGCCGGGATTAGTGTATGCTTCACCTCACTGTGTGTTCACTGTGTGCTGAGTGTGTTTCAGTAATTCACGGATTGGGATAAATGCAGAGGTCCAATCCTAATTCATCCACTCTGCTATTCTTTACACCTCTTGGTTTTTGTCTCCTATACCGCACTGTAGCTTGAATGTTCCTTAAGGCTGATTTATGCTTCTGCGTCGACTCCAAGCAATTACTACGCCGTTGCCTCAACGCCGGTGTGAACTTTTCGAAGTTCTGTGTCGCCTGTGTCTGCGTCACTCACCACCGAAATGGTAGTCAGAATGAGAAACCCTTATAGTTATAGACTGCCGTGCTGAAATATTAATCTTATTTGTTTGGCCTTTCTTGCTTAGATTTTGTAAAAAAAGGAGAAATAGACAGTAAAATCCAATGACCTAGTGTAACCAGACTTACTGTTAATTAACCTTACTGTAACCAGAAAATAAGTCTGAGGTTATTTGCGAGGTGTCTGCACGCTAGTTTATGTTATGTTAGCAAACAAACTTTACCACAACTGCCCACAAAGTACTGCTTGCTGGCAGAGTGCTAGTTTCAAAAGGTTACTGACAAATGTACTGACACTTTACAAATGGATCACCTTGTCATTGTAACCAAAATATGTCTGAGGTTATTTGCAAAGCTTATGTCCGTGAACTAGCATGAACTCTCTCTCTTTCTGACCCCCCCCCCTTTCTTCTCCTCTTTCTCTCTCCCTTCTTCCCCTCTCGTTCTTTCTTTCTTTCTTTCTTTCTCTCCCCTTTTCTTTTCCTCTCTTTCTCTCTCCCTCCTCCCCCTCTCTCCCTCAGGGTCTGGAGGTGGCCATCAGGAATAAGATTGAGCAGGAGGTGACCCAGAAAGCCAGCACCTCCATGCACAAGCGCCTCAACGTGCTCAAGGCTCCCGAGAGCAAGGCAGGAGCGGCTGCGCCTACCGCCGGATCCTCCAAATAACACACACACACACGTGTCTAGCCCAGGTGTCTAGCCCAGGTCTGACAAGAGCGACCCCCCCCCCCCCCCCCCCATCCTCAATTGTGTTGTGTTTTTGAACCAAAAATATTTACAGATTTACAGTTGATGGTATAAATCTGTAGTTGAAATGATGTATTTGGGATCGTAAATTTCTGAGGAGGGCAAGTCTGAAGTCTGACTGTGTGGCTCTTGTAGCAGGCCTGAGAACTATTGAGTTTGTTTGTTTCATTTTTTTTTTCTTTTTTAAATGTGACCTGAACATTGCAGCTACCACTGTGGATGTTTTGTATTAAATGTATTTAGTGTATATGGCCACTAGGTGGCAGCCTAGAGCTGTGAAATTTCAGCTCAGTCCAAAACACATGCAACACAAAAGTGATCAACCCCAGATTTTTCTGTACAGAGATCTTTTATGAAATTATGGCACATTAAATATATATAACCCAATATTTTTGAAACATTGCCTTTTTTATGGTAAAATCACAAAATTGAAAGACGAATAAGAATTGGTGTGCATACATTTAGTGTTGAACTACAACTGTAGACTAAAAATATATGGTGGCAGAAGCCTTTTTCCTCCTCTTCCTCTCACATGGATCCTGTTCACAGTGACTACATACATACGCTTGTGTGGTGATTGCGCAAATTAATTGTTTTCATGCAATTCCCACATTACATTAGATAGGCCTACTGGGGCGATTGCTCTGTCGCCAGCTTAGCCACTTTTTAGAGTTTTACACGGTTTTAAACCTGTGTTGAGACGAACACGTCACGTTACTTCTTAAATTGCTGTGCCATCAGCGCATCTGGTTTAATCTGCTACAGCGTTTTACCTTAATCTCAATAGACCTCTGAAGTTCACCTACAAAAAACGTCTATCTTTGCCCATAGAAGGAGATCCGGTAACTTGTGTGATTTTTTTTTTTTTTTTCTATGGGAAAATCACATGGGGATTTTTAATTATTGCCCCTGTTAAACTCTTGCGGAAATGCAGACATTTTGCTCTACACACTTGTGTTCTCTGCCTCCGAGTGGGTATTGTGATCTTCGGTATGTTAAGACGGCTAACTTTGATTTTTGCTACCCCTAACTTGCCATAGGAAGTTAGCTTTAATTAGCACCCAGATCATCTTATATGAGCAAAGAAGGCAGCTTTGTTTCTTTTTTTTTGTAGGCGAACCTACATGGTCTGTGATGTGAGGAATGCAAAAGACTAGGGCAGAGGGGGAAGTCAGTCGGCATCAACTGAGAGCTAATTCTACTAACAAACTAAAGTTTGATGATTTAAGCTAACTCATAAAAAAAAAAAACTGAAGCACATCTCTCCTCAGAAGCTCTGGAGATCTGGACTAATGATGGGGACTGGGCACTGGGCAAATGAAAATCCCTGTTTACATGGATGACACTGTAATAATAAGGTCAGTTCGGTCAGTGTTGCGTAGGCCCAGGAAGCACTACCAGTAAGTGTATTGCATTGTGAGATAGTTATTGCAGTTACGATGGCAGATATGTACGTCAAGTATCGCTAGAAATCTAGACTGCGGAGTCGCGTCCACTTGCAGGCTGGTGTTGCAACAGTTTCTGGACGTTTCCTCCAGAGAGCCTCTGGTCTTCCCCATAGCAGTTCTGAGGACAAGAAGAAATATGGCAGTTTAGTATATAAACTGAAGTATTAATAATGTATGATATGAAGAGTAATGTAGTTATAAAATATAATGATATGAACAGTAATGTAGTAAAATATGAGGATAAAAAGAGTACAATATAATAATGTAAAGAGTAATGATTGAATGTAATGATATAAACACCAAATGCTGTAAATAGAATATAGTGTTGTAATGTGAAGTCACAAAGTATTTCTGTTGGTCTACATGCATCCTTGACCAGGTGAGTTGAAAGTTTTACTGAACTTTCCGATTAGTTTTACTGAAGTTCCTCAGAGGTTTGAGATTTGAATGAGAATTCCCGGTACACATGGAATGTAAGATCATGGAAAAGGTTACCCACATTAGAAAAGGAACAAAGCCTAATCCATAAGTCACAACCCAACTAACACCTTCAAAAGACAATCATGACCATTCAGTTATGGACGTTCATTCTTAGCTTGTAGTTCTGAGGCGAAGAACCGCAGAGTTAGAAGAATACACATTTTACACTGCTCATGGGAGCACCATGAAACCCATGCCATGATATGCAGTTTTAACTGTTCCCACAAGTACCTACTACAGTCTCATGGGTACATGGAGCAGTCATAGAGAACACAGAGGAATGAAAAGCTATGTGGAAATCATAGCTTGGACGAAACAGAAAAAAGGCTCTTGGAAACTATGTGTGTGTATGTATGTGTGTGTGTGTGTGTGTGTGTGTGTGTGTGTGTGTCTTTTGGGCCGTGTATGTTAAAAATTCCCCATACATGTGCGGTAGTACAGTAGTGGGGTCACCTAACACTTAGTGGTGAGCAGCTCCCATAAGTAGGCATCCATAGTAGATACTGATTTATTTATTTTTATTTTGTATATTTGTGTGGGCTTTTGCCTCTATAGACCCTTTCAAGAGAGTTCCATTATCAGCATCATAGTTGGCCCCCACAAGACTTCCTTTTTAACATTCCATATGTTATCTTAATGCAGAGGAAGTAGATTGGGACCCAAATAGAACGTTCAAGCATTGTTTTTGTTTTTATTGTTGAAAGGGTCTATATCGACTAGATGGGACAGTTGAGAGTGACAGGAAGTGAGTGGCGTTGGGAAATGAAGGTTGGTTGGACTTGAACTGCTCCCCCCCAGTGCTGCTTTGCATAATGATGGCACATAAGGATTGGTTGCTTCTCTCTCTCTCCCATTCATTCCTCTCATACATGCAATACAGTGTGTATGTCTCACGCCGGTAGTCGTGGGAACACAGTGCAGTGATAACAGCCTGTATGCTGCTGCCGCCTCCGCACCTCCTGTGGCCACTGGCCAGGTAATGACAGCCTCACCGCCAGCCCTCCTGCCCCGCCCCGCCCCGCCCTGCCCCCCCCCCGCCCCCCCAATAAGGAAAGTCTGAGGCTGTCACGCGTATCTCTGGGGAAGCAACTCATTCCAATTGGCAGTTCCAAAAAGCTGTACACATTTCCAGCCTATCAGCGCGTTGCTTCAGGCACAGGGCACAAGAGAAGAGACGGAGTACTTTGATTGGCTGTTGAGTTCAAACGTCAGCACGGTTTGGTTTCCCCAGAATTGTAGGTTTTGATGTTTAAAGTAGTACGCTTGTGTGTGTGTGTGTGTGTGTGTGTGTTTGTGTGGTGTAGTGATTCAACTCAAAACGTGACTGTGGTGCTGTACTGTGTGACTTCTATATGGTGGTTGGCCATATCCTACGTAGACTCGGTTTACCCCTCTGGGGGTTTGAGTGTATCACAGGCTTTATATTTATCTGCACATACAGTATATCAGTCACACATCAGTGTGTCAGTAATTATGGTGTGTGTGTATGTGTGTGTCTCCCACTTTCTGCGTGGCAAGCACGTTTAGTGGCTTCAAAACAAACAAGCTGCTGCCTGGCTTAAGACAGGCTTTGTCTAGTTTAGTCGAGCCCCCTTTAAGTTTAAGAAATGGATCAAATGCATGGGTCTGAAGTACAGACCCAAACCTGTTAGGTGCAGATACAGCAGTTATGAGGGGGTGAGTTAGCTAGTTAGCGTTAGCGAGGCTACTCACAGCAGTTCTGCTGCTGGTCTTCGTCGCTGCCGTCGTTGCAATCGCGGTTCCCGTTACACACCAGGGCTGAGGGGATGCAGCTGCCGTCACCGCAGCGGAACTCTCCAGGCCTGCACGTCGTCACCACGTTACTGACTGCTGCTACGGTGGAGTCAATGGTACATTTAAAAAAAAAAGTAGTTGGCAAAGTTGAGAAACTGTTATTAAAAAAAAAGTAATTGGCTTAGCTGACAAACTGTTATTCATAATCTTCCTTGTAACAATAGACAACAAAAAGTCAACCAACATTCTAGCATCATTTCAGATACTTTTCTCCACATAGGTTTTCAATGTGCTTTGTATGTGTGCGCGCACGTGTGCGTGTGTGCGTGTGTGTGTGTGTGTGTGCGTGTGTGTGTGTGTGTGTGTGTGTGTGAGTGTGTGTGAGTGTGAGTGTGTGAGCGTGTGTGCGTGTGTGCGTGTGTGAGCGTGCGTGAGCGCGCGCGTGTGTGTGTGTGTGTCTTAGTCTGTATGTGTGTGTATGAGAGTGAAAGAGGCATTTGGAGTTTTCATGTACTTTCATGTAGTTTTCATGTGTGTTTTTGATGCATTTTGTTTTGATGGACTACCGACTCCCAAAGATGGTGGACCACAGGGATTGGTCTCTGTAAGCACGATGGTAGTCCACCACTGTGATTGTGTGTGTGTCTGTAGGCCTATGTGGGCGTACACGACCACTCACTGCAGTTCCTCTCGTCGCTCTTGTCCATGCAGTCGCTCTCTCCATCACACACCCAGGCCAATGGGATGCAGCGGCCACTAACCCCGCAGCGGAACTCACTCGGCCTGCAGCTCGTGTGGGCTGGGGAGGTCAAAGGTCAAACCATAAACACACATACAGGTTATTACCAATACTGTTTTTGGAAGTTTAGAAAGTATTAATCCGTATTTTATACAGTCCAGAATGAGAGAAATGAGAAAGAATAGAGGAGAGAGAGAGAGAGAGAGAAGGATAAATAAATGGATGGATGGAATAAATGGATGGATGGATGAATGCAACCCACAGCAGTTTGTCTCGTCGCTGCGGTTGGGGCACTCTGCTTTGCCATCACAGAGCCATTTGTTAGGGATGCAGAGGCCGTTTCCACAGGGGAAGTAGTCTGGAGCACAGGTCCTCTGGCTGGCGCCTGCTCCCCATACAATACACAGAGACAGTCCGTCAGACACACAACGGAACAAAACACACAACACACAACACACATATGGTGTTATACAAACAGACAGAACAGAATACACAATGTCCCACACCTAAGCCCAGAAATGAGTCACATCCGTTACATAACGTGTAATGTATCGGGTAGCTACTCACTGCAGTTGTTCTCGTCACTGCCGTCTGCGCAGTCAGTCTCTCCGTCACACACCCAGATGGACTGGATGCAGGCGCCATCAGAGCAGCGGAACTGAGTCGGCGAGCACGTGCTCTCTGTGGAAGCTGTCAAGGTTGTACAGGTCAAATGTCTTACTGTGTGAATTGTTGTTTTTATTTTGTTTATTTACTCCGTGTTTACTTATTGATTGGCTGTGCATACAAAGTCTTATTTTCAACCCATGTTAAAATGTTATTTTAGTATTATTTTAGTTGTTGTGACTATTATAAAGTATTATTTTCAAACCATGTGGTAAATGGAGGAGAGGAATGACAGAATGACAAAGAGTTGTTGATTCATTTACAATCATCTCGTCTCATTTACAAATGGAAATAATTTTTTGCCTTGGATTTTTATACTATACTTATTCATTTATTGTGTGTTATTAGATATATTGCACTGTGGTCCCCCAGGAAAACTAATTTCATTCCTCTGTTTGCCTGATAACATACTTACACCCGATACAGCAATACCAGCAAAAGCTGACTTGACTAGAAAAAGGAAAGGCAGACCAAATTAATTATTTTTTTTTATCTTGTTTATATTTCTATAAATATTTATGTGTTTGCCTGATAACATACTTAAACAGTAACAGTAAAATCTGCCTTGACTAGAAAGAGAGAGTTTGAGGGGTCTTTCAATCAGGTCTTTGTTCATGGTCTGGTAATGTATGTGCGTGCGTGCGTGCGTGTACATACTGCAGTTGGCCTCGTCGCTGCGGTCCAGACACTGATAGACCCCGTTACACACTCCTGAGGAGGGGACACAGGTGCCGTCACCACAACGGAACTCAGACGAGGAACAGGGGGCCTCTACGGTGGCTACGAAGGTCCAAAATAAAGATTTATCAGCCAGTTGAAATGTCTAACATGTAAGAACAAATGTTTTAACAACCATCTTCGCAACCAGGAGAACAGTACAACCAATGTGACTAACAAGTTGGTGTTGGTGAGTAGATGCTTGAAGCCTTATGAAACCATGGATGTAATGCCTTTTACAGGTTGTCATGCAAAGTGCATGACTCTATTAGTCCATAACCTACAAAATTCGTACTACAAAATGTCCCAAGAGATGTCTGCAAATAGATATGTGTGTGTTCCCAGAGAGAGAAGTGAAGGAAGAATGCGTACAGCAGTTTCTCTCGTCACTCCTGTCCACACAGTGACTCACGCCATCACAGACTTCAGAGGAAGGAACGCAGCGACCGTCACCACAGCGGAACTCTGTCACAGAGCAGGTAGGTGCTACGGTGGCTGAGAAGGACCAAAGGAGATATGAATGAAAATGCAATGAAAATGATTTTAAACCCTGGCGGGCCATCCTATATCATTGAAATGTATAGTCTGGAATCGAGCCATTCACCTCGCTTAATCCAAGGGGCGGGCAGAGAATTGTCTTTCAAACTGCCTAGGCATGCAATAGGCCAGCGCTACGACCATATCCGTATCCGGTTAGCAAAACGGCAAATACATCCTTCTTCGAAAGGAATGACTTAAGTGCATTGTGTTGCTCAACTTTCAAAGAAAAGCACAAGTCCAACTCCTCCAAAGTTGACGCCAACGCCGATTCAAACAACCGCTCTTCGTTCGCCATAGCCACCTTCCTTGTTGTTCACCGTCGCAGGACTGTCGTTATCCTGTTAAGCCCGCCTTAAGACTCTAACAAAATAGAGAGCTGTGATTGGATGACGTCCACGGCGTCAGCCAATAGAAATCCCTATGGTTTGATAATAGACGTACAGGCTGAGCAAATTAATTTGCCGCCGCTAGGGTGCGTCTAGATTTCTAGGCTAAGGCAAGGCCTTATCAGAACGTTTCGTACATACATGCAATTCAATGTGCTTTACATAAATCTTGAACAAGGGTAGACAACAGACAGTAAAGGACAGAGTGTGCATCATATATAAAATAAAAATGATAGACAAGATAAAGAAAAAAGATAAAAACATAGAATAGAAATGTCAAAAAACTTAGAATAAAAACATTGTGTCAGTGGCCGTGATGGCTGTTTTTCGTCGCTCTTGTCCAAACACTGACTCTCTCCATCGCAGACCTCATAGGAAGGAATGCACATGCCATCATCGCAGCGGAACTCAGAAGAGGAACAGGTTGGTTCTACGGTGCCTGAGGAGGGTCAACATGGAAACGATTTTGACTATGGTTGTCTGATAACCTCTGGATAACTGTGCCCAAATACAGTTCTAATCCAAGAAGTCTGAGGGAGTGTTTGTAAGAGTATATTTTATCATGTGATGGCAGTTAGATAAGTGTAGTAAAGGCTAATAAATGTCATAGAAACTACACTTTGTTATGATCAGCTTTTTTGTCACCGATGCAGAACTATGAAAGCCTTCAGTGCACTTGCCCCCTGGACTAGTTACTAGTTACTATAAGTTCATTCTTCTCTCGTCGCTCCCGTCCACACACTGACTCACTCCATCACAGACCCCACCAGCGGGGATACAGGAGCCGTCATCACACAGGAAGTCTGATACGGAGCAGGCTGGAGCTACGGTGGCTGAGAAGGTTCAAAAAGTCACACACAGGAAGTCTGATACAGAGCAGGCTGGAGCTACGGTGGCTGAGAAGGTTCAAAAAGTCACACACAGGAAGTCTGATACAGAGCAGGCTGGAGCTACGGTGGCTGAGAAGGCTGAAAGTGGCACAAAAAGAACCAATGTGGTGCAACAAGGAAAATAAAGGGGTTTGAGAATGTTTTATTGAGTTGAGAGTGACTCATCACATTCCATACTCAGTATAGAGTTTGAGGATATGAAGATGTTCTGTTTTTCCTTTTGTGGCATCTGTAGTGGTAGACAGTAGGCAGTCAAAAGTGAGGGCAGGTAGAGTAAAGAGAGATGAAGAGACATGAAGTGCTTACAACAATTCCTCTCGTCACTGCTGTCCACACACTGACTCACTCCATCACAGACTCCAGAGGAAGAGATGCAACTGCCATCATCACAGCGGAAGTCTGTTGCCAAGCAGGTGGATTCTACGGTAGCTAAGAGGGTTAAAAAAGACAGAGATCAAAGAAGCAAAAAAAAGTCACAGCTTTAAGTCTGGATGAAAAAATTTTGAAAATAAAAGCAAACAAGTACAGAAGTCAGGAAGGAGACTAGGAGAAGGAGGTGGTGATAAAGGAAGGAAGTCAGGAAGGACTAGGAGAAGGAGGTGGTGATAAAGGAAGGAAGTCAGGAAGGACTAGGAGAAGGAGGTGGTGATAAAGGAGGGAAGTCAGGAAGGACTAGGAGAAGGAGGTGGTGATAAAGGAAGGAAGTCAGGAAGGACTAGGAGAAGGAGGTGGTGATAAAGGAGGGAAGTCAGGAAGGAGACTAGGAGAAGGAGGTGGTGATAAAGGAAGGAAGACAGGAAGGAGACTAGGAGAAGGAGGTGGTGATAAAGGAAGTCAGGGAGGACTAGGAGAAGGAGGTGGTGATAAAGGAAGGAAGTCAGGGAGGACTAGGAGAAGGAGGTGGTGATAAAGGAAGGAAGACAGGAAGGAGACTGGGAGAAGGAGGTGGTGATAAAGGAAGTCAGGAAGGACTAGGAGAAGGAGGTGGTGATAAAGGAAGTCAGGAAGGAGACTGGGAGAAGGAGGTGGTGATAAAGGAAGTCAGGAAGGAGACTAGGGTCATAAAGGAGAAGGGGAGGAGATCATAGAAGCGGAGGAAGGGACAAGGAAAGGGTCATAATGGAAGGAAGGACAGCAGGAGGGAAATAAGTTGCGCCCACTGCAGTTTTCTTCGTCGCTCCTATCCGAGCACTCGGCGCGTCCATCGCAGACCCAGATAGAGGGGATACAGCGTCCGTCTCCACAGCGGAAATAGTCTGGAGTGCAGGTTCTCTCAGTGACCGCTGACCAAATCACCACAGGACACAACATTTCAGCACATTTCAGCATTTTGTACCTCAACAAGTGTCTCTAGTGTCCACACTGAGAAGAAATCTGTTTAGTTTATAATATTCATGACTATTGTGATCTATGAAATGCAATGGTGTGCAAAGTGATACTGTTTATCTGAAGGGTAGAGCATTTTGATACTCAAAGCACCCAAAGCGCCCATTTGACTTCATTTGACCACATTTGTTACTAAAACTGAGCAGTTAATTTCCTGTTTTCTACTGATGCAAAGTTAACAATATAGGGTCCCCAGTCGTGGCGCAACTGGCTGGGGCACCTGCACCGTACGCCGGCGACCCGGGTTTGATTCCCGCCCCGTGGTCCTTTCCGGATCCCACCCCGACTCTCTCTCCCACTCACTTTCTGTCACTCTCCACTATCCCGTCGCATTAAAAGGCATAAAAGCCCCCAAAAATATACTTAAAAAAAACAATATGAAGGAGACCAGTCTACTCACTACAGTTGCTTTCGTCACTGCTGTCGCTGCAGTCGTACTGGCCGTCACAGATCCACGCTGAGGGAATGCAGGTGCCGTCGCCACAGCTGAAAGAGGCCGGGTGGCAGGTCATCTGTCTGGCAGCTGTGAGAGAAACACACAGCACACTGGGGCCCTTATTGTGACCCTGTCACCTAGATGCTAACTCTACGCTAACTCTTAATTGTCACCAAACAGTTGAGTATTTTATAATCACTAAGTAGCAGAGTTACAGACAAAAAAAATCATCTACATTGGAATGATGGCAAAATCAATTTGCTAATTTAACACCATGTGAGAGCTTAAGTAGGCTACAAACATTGATGAATCTGCTCCATGTGCCCACATGAAACACAATATAACTATAGTTCATACACAAAAATTCACTCCAGAATCAAAAACATCAATATATTCATCCTAAAAAAAGGAAAATGCTTGAAAACATCAACATTGTTGAGCTAGATCTGTTTTTGTTTTTGTCTGAAAGTCAAAAGTTTCAAACAAACTTTACACTGTAGATAGATTACATGTTTGTACTATTGAAACTACATTAATACTGAATACTCACTGCACATTTGTGAGATGGATCTGTTTTATTTATTTGTCTTAAAGCTAAATTCACACGGAATACTCACTGCAGTTTGCCTCATCACTTCTGTCGGGGCAGTCGTGCTGACCGTTACAGACTGCGGCAGACGGAACACACACTCCATCGCCACAGTGGAAAGTGTTCGGGGAGCATGTTGGCTCTTCAATGCCTCTCTCCATATATGCTTTACAGGTAGACATAAAGCAGTAGCGAAATCATTAATATAAAACCCCCGTTCATTTTCTAATCTTTATTTGGACAGGGCAGTGCAGATGAGAAAAGATATGACAATGAAATGAGTGGAAGAGAGATCGAGTTCAGGAAATGACCTCAGGTCGAACTCAAACCTGCATCTCTTTGGGCACTGAGCCTGTATGTCGGCGCCAACTAAAATAGAACTGAATTATAATCTACTGGTGGTGGTAAAAGGGTTCGACGATGGTATGAGGGGTTGTATTAAAAACAATGGAATCTCAAGTAATCGGACGTCTAAAGCGGAGTGCGCCGTACTAATCGGACGTCTAAAGCGGAGTACGTTGCACTAATCGGACGTCTAAAGCGGAGTACGTTGCACTAATCGGACGTCTAAAGCGGAGTACGTTGCACTAATCGGACGTCTAAAGCGGAGTGCGTTGAACTAATCGGACGTCTAAAGCGGACTGCGGTGCACTAATCGGACGTCTAAAGCGGAGTACGTTGCACTAATCGGACGTCTAAAGCGGACTGCGGTGCACTAATCGGACGTCTAAAGCGGAGTGCGCGGCACTAATCGGACGTCTAAAGCGGAGTGCAGTGCACTAATCAGACGTCCAAAGCGGAGTGCAGTGCACTAATTGGACGTCTAAAGCGGAGTGCAGTGCACTAATGTCGGCGCCTACGTGCGGAGGTCTTGTGCGTTAGGCACTCACTGCAGTTTTCCTCGTCGCTGTGGTCTGAGCAGTCGACCTGTCCGTCACAGACTGCTGCGGAGAGCACGCACTCGCCAGTGCTGCCACAGGGCACAGAGCCAGGAGAGCAGGGGATGGCGGTAGTGGTCATCTCAGTGGTGGTTGCTGTAGTGGTCATCTCAGTGGTGGTTGCTGTAGTGGTCATCTCAATGGTGGTTGCTGTAGTGGTCATCTCAATGGTGGTTGCTGTAGTGGTCATCTCAGTGGTGGTTGCTGTAGTTGTCATCTCAGTGGTGGTTGCTGTAGTTGTCATCTCAGTGATGGCTTCTGTAGGAGTTGTCTCAGTGATGAGTGATGACTAAAAGATGTAAGGGACTTAAAACTCACTTAAAGGTGCTATGTACTGGACTACCAGCACTTAAAACGGGCATTGCAGTCCAAAATCAAAAGAAAGAGAGTGTGAAAGAGAGTGAGAGAGACAGAAAGAGAGAGAGCGAGAGAAAGAGAGAGAGACATAAAGGTAAAAAGTGAATTTGGAAGCTACATACCACAGTCGTTCTCGTCACTGTCGTCGGAACAGTCTCTGTGTCCGTCACAGACGCCAGACACCGGCACACACTGACCCGAGGCGCAGCGGAACGAGGTCAAAGGGCATGTTCGCTCAGCATTGGTCCTCCCCACACTGGCTAAGAGGTGAAGACAGAGGTCAACATTAGGCCCACACAGGCTAAGAGATCCAAGATTAGGCCCACACAGGCTAAGTTATCGACGTTTGGCCCACACAGGCTAAGAGATCAACATTAGGCCCACACAGGCTAAGAGGTCGACATTAGGCCCACACAGGCAAAGAGGTCGACATTAGGCCCACACTGGCTAAGAGGTCAAGACAGAGGTCAACATTAGACCCACACAGGCTAAGGGCTAACAGATCAACATTAGGCCCACACAGGCTAAGAGATCAACATTAGGCCCACACAGACATTAGACCCACACAGGCTAAGAGGTAAGAAGAAAGAAAGAAAGAAAGAAAGAAAGAAAGAAAGAAAGAAAGCGAGTGAAGAGAGTAACGAGAGAGGAAAATAGGCGCTACTCACTGCAGTTGCTCTCGTCGCTCCCGTCCACACACTCACTGTGTCCGTTACAGAATCCCGAGGAGGGGATGCAGCGGCCGTCAGCACAGCGGAATGAGGTCAAAGGGCACGGCCTCTCCACGCCCACCCCCATATGATCTGATGGAGACAACAGAGGTCAAAGGGCACGGCCTCTCGATGCCCACCCCCATATGATCTGATGGGGACAACAGAGGTCAAAGGGCACGGCCTCTCCACACAGTTATCATATTAGTTCATCCACCCCCATATGATCAATTAGATATTAGAGTGTTTGCATGTATAGTGTATGTGTGCATGTGTGTTTGAGTTTAAAGTGTATGTCTGCATATGTGTGTTTGAGTTCAAAGTGTATGTCTGCATATGTGTGATGCATGGAAAATCCAGGCGGTGGTAGCATAGTGGTTAAGGACCATGCAGTTGCCTAAAAAGTTGTGGGTTCAATATCCGGCATCGTTGTGCCCTTGAGCAAATTGCACCAGGGACAGTGGCCCTTATAATATAACTGACATATACGTCGCTTTGGGGGGGGAAAAGTGTCTGCTAAAGTAATAAATGTGTGAATATATGTGTTTGCATGTGTATGTGTGCACATGTGCGTTTGCGTGTAATGGATATGTGTGTTTGCGTGTAATGGATATGTGTGTTTGCGTGTAATGGATATGTGTGTTTGCGTGTAATGGATATGTGTGTTTGCGCGTAAAGTATTGTGTGCGTTTGCACGTAATGGATATGTATGTTTGCGTGTAAAGTATTGTGTGCGTTTGCGTGTAAAGTATATGTGTGTTAGCGTGTTAAGTATTGTGTGCGTTTGCGCGTAATGGATATGTGTGTTAGCGTGTTAAGTGTTGTGTGCGTTTGCGCGTAATGGATATGTGTGTTTGCGCGTTAAGTATTGTGTGCGTTTGCGCGTAATGGATATGTGTGTTTGCGCGTTAAGTATTGTGTGCGTTTGCGCGTAATGGATACATGTGTTTGCGTGTTAAGTATTGTGTCCGTTTGCGTGTAATGGATATGTGTGTTTGCGTGTAATGGATATGCGTGTTAAGTATTGTGTGCGTTTGTGCGTAAAGTATATGTGTGCACATACAGTACAGTAAATGTGTGTGTGTGTTTAAACTCTCACAGCAGTTTCTCTCGTCGCTCTTGTCCATGCAGTCCACATCTCCGTCACATATCCAGGAGTGGGGGATGCAGCGCACGATGTCGCAGTGGAAGAAACTTCCACTACATGTCCGGGCAACGTTACCTAAGAAGACGGGAGGAGTTGGTACAGTAAGGTCGAAAGTAAGTAAAGTGAAGTGAATAAGATTTAGCCAACACTTTTGTCCAAATCATACTCGAAACACGTTTTTCAGGTGGCGACAGTAATACTCTCCCCCCGTATTGTGTTTGATGTCAATATTGACAATATTGTAGCGTTCATGAAGGATGCACACACCAAGCAGTCTTTGTGTCAAGTTTATTGGCACAAATACCTTCGGAATACAACAAGAGAAATGATATTAACCAATCTAGCATGCTCACAACGCAGACACAGACTCAGCTGATGAGAAACACATAGCAACACATTGCAACATGGAAACATTCAGTGATTCATCCAACACTCTGTTTCCTTCTCCACCGACTAGCCACATGCATGAATATGAGCGTGTGATGGTGTTGGTGTGTGGTAGTGTATGTCTGAGTGTGTGGTAGTGTATGTCTGAGTGTGTGGTAGTGCATGTCTGAGTGTGTAGTAGTGTATGTTGGAGTGTGTGGTAGTGCATGTCTGAGTGTGTGGTAGTGTATGTCGGAGTGTGTGGTAGTGCATGTCTGAGTGTGTGGTAGTGTATGTTGGAGTGTGTGGTAGTGCATGTCTGAGTGTGTGGTAGTGTATGTCGGAGTGTGTGGTAGTGCATGTCTGAGTGTGTGGTAGTGCATGTCTGAGTGTGTTGTAGTGCATGTCGGAGTGTGTGGTAGTGCATGTCTGAGTGTGTGGTAGTGCATGTCGGAGTGTGTGGTAGTGCATGTCTGAGTGTGTTGTAGTGTATGTCGGAGTGTGTGGTAGTGCATGTCTGAGTGTGTGGTAGTGTATGTTGGAGTGTGTGGTAGTGCATGTCTGAGTGTGTGGTAGTGTATGTCGGAGTGTGTGGTAGTGTATGTCGGAGTGTGTGGTAGTGTATGTCGGAGTCGGGGGGGGAGTGGGGGGTGGACAATAAAGCGACAGGAAGAGTGAGAGAAAGAGAGAGAGAGAGTAGCAGACAGACAGACAGACAGACAGACAGACAGACAGACAGACAGAGACTCACTGCAGTTGGCCTCGTCCCTCTTGTCAGAACAGTCGACTAATCCGTCACAGACCCAGGAGGAGGGAACACAACGTCCGCCTCCACAGCTAAACTCCTCTCTCTTACAACCTGACACACACACACACAGACAGAAATACAGAAAGATAGACAGAAACACAGTTAGACAGTCAGACAGACAGACAGATAGACAAACACATAGATAGACAGAAACAGTTAGACAGACACACAGAGTCAGACAGACAGAGAGACAGACAGAAAAATAGACAGAAACACAGCCAGACAGACAGACAGACATGCAGACACACAGAGGCACACACACACACACACACACACACACAGGATTGACAGAAACACAGACAGACACACAGATAGACAGACAGACAGACAGAACGACAGACAGACAGTGGGAGGGGGACAGTTTGACCAGGACACTAACGTCAATGTTTATATTGGTATAATTAATGAACTAACTAAAACATTTTTTATTGATCCAGAGCAGGGAATTAATAAATATGTCAATTCTTTTTTTTTTTAAATAATAATTTCATGTAGTGTAAATATATGTGTGCAGGAAGAAACAGGTGTAGAGGAATATAGCACTCTTAAAGAGACAGAGACGCTAATTCAGTGGAACGCTCATTGCAGCTTCTTAAAGAGACAGAGACGCTAATTCAGTGGAACGCTCATTGCAGCTTCTTAAAGAGACAGAGACGCTAATTCAGTGGAATGCTCACTGCAGTTTCTTAAAGAGACAGAGACACAAATTCAGTGGAACACTCACTGCAGTTTCTTTCGTCGCTCATGTCGGCACACTCCACCAGTCCGTTGCAGACATCTGACGAGTCGATGCACCTCCCGTCTCCGCATCGGAACGTGTTTGGGGAACAGGTGGGGGCAGCTTGCACAACCTGTACACTGGCTGGGGGTCAAAAAGATCAAAAAGTTTTACCAATAGTCCATTTAATTGTTGCATGTCACATTTTAATGGAGGCAGGTGGTATAAAATATTTTAACATTTCCGTATACGGATGAAACTTAATTCTATATTAAACATTTATTTTCAGTGAAGTTCCTCATTGAAGTTATCTTTTAGTCTAGACTAAAGGCTTAATCTATGTACAGACAACTGGCAAATAGGATTTTGTAAAAAAGGACACTTCTATTCCGATTAGAAACGGAATAACGGCTCAAACCTCAATCAGAATGAAAGTTCCTGATCGATCAGAATTTTAATTGGAATGAAAAAGGTGGTGTAGTCCGCTCCTATTCCAAATGAACACCCATGTATACGATCATTTGGATTGACTGCTGTATCTTCTCAAGGAAAAGTAGGCAACAACGGCTATTCCGATCAAAATATTCTATAGTGCTTGAGAGCACCTGATCGGAATAGAACGTACCCCATGTAAACAGACGGCACAAACTTTGTTTGTTTTGAATGACAAAAATACTCTCCATGTAAACGTGGCTAATGACAAATTTGCTAGCTTTTCTTTTCTAGCTAGTTCTTTTAAGTCACCTGTAAAAACATAACGTGTTTGTTCTTTGTGTGTGTGTGTGTGTGTGTGTGTGTGTGTGCGTGTGTGTGTGTGTGTGTTTATATCACATCGATAATGTTGTATTTTAGATGATATGCTTTGCGTTGTGTACCTGCCATCTTGCCCAGCTCTCTCTCATAAAAAAGATTCTCAGTCTCAATGTAACTTACTGGTAAAATAAAGGAAAAATAAATGTATCAAAATAAATAACTCCATAAAGGTCTTACCTGAAAACGCAAAAAGAAAGAAACACTCGTAGCCCTTCATTCTGGATGTAGGGTCCACATGGGTGTCCTGACTGCCCTCCTCATACAGCTGGGATTCCCACACTGTCCGTCCCTAACAGTGTAGAGGAGAGGAGAGGTCTGTCTGTGTCACAACACACAGTGCGTGTTTGCCTTCTCATTCTGCTTGTGGTTTGCAGTTCTATTTTCACCCTCACTAAAGTGACACTCTCACCGGTGTCACAAATCATAATCAGGGAGATGGGATGGAGGGCTGAGAGAGAGAGAGAGAGAGAGAGAGACTAAGAGAGAGAGAGAGAGGCTGTGTGTGTGAGTGAGTGACAGAGAGAGAAGGGAGAGAATGAAAGAGGGAGAAAGAGAAAGAGTGAGAAGATTATGTGAGTGAGTGAGTGAGAGAGAGAGAGAGAGAGAGAGAGAGAGAGAGAGAGAGAGAGAAGGGAAGAGAGAGTGTGAGAGAATAAAGGAGAAGACAAAGAGGGAGAGGAGGGAAAAGACAGAGGGATGAGCAACATAGAGGGTAATTATGGCTTCCCAGAATTTAAACCAGAATGATGTGACACAACAGCAGCTCTGCCTTGTAATGCTGCCTCTATTGTCTCTTGTTTTAATGTGACACACACACACACACACACACACACACACACACACAGAAACAACCATGACAAAGAATCATACACAGTTGTGCAAACACAAACACATACGCTTGCATGCGTACACACACATGCACACATAAATTGACAAGTTTTTTTTTTTTAACAATCAAACCACGAACCACGAAGACATGGTTGAAAACACTTTATCTGATGCTCTTGGCGGAGATGTTCAGTCTGCTGAATGGAGTTATAATTCAACAACAGAGGAAAATGGATTTTCTTGTCTCACAAGAAATAAATCAGCTACTGAGACCTCAACTGTTTTGGTTGGCCATTGTGTGGGTTTGATCTAGCCTAGAAATCTAGACGCACCCTAGCGGCAGCAAATTACATTTGCTGTCAGGGCTAGTCTAGCAACTCTCCGTTGGCTTGTGAGCTCGAAAAATTAAACTTCTATCAGGCCAATCAAATCGTGTATAGAGACGTTAGGTGGTCTTAACATAATGATTGATGGCAGAGTTGGAATTCCCTGCTACTTGAAAACAAAGTAGATGGATGTTGCTGTTGGCGAACAGTGTGACACGAGTTAAGCTTGTTTTAAGTTGGCAAAAGTTTGGCTCCGCTGGTGGGAACTAGCTCCGCTGGTGGGAAAATGCATACTCATAGCGCTGTCCTATTGCGTGCAGAAAGAATTTGAAAAACAACCGATTATCCTGCCCCTCGGACTGAGCACTGCGAATGGTGAGTGCCCAGACCCTACATTTTAATGTGGGTCTGGCTCGTCAGGCTAGGTCTGATCCGATACTGGTGTTAAATCAATACTCTTAAATCGGTACCGGTGCCTGAACCAGTACTACAGTAAAATGATGGTCCACAACATTGAATTTCTTTTAATGATTATATTTTTAGCCATTCTTTGTTTTGACAATACAAATGTAAGGCGGAATGGCTCTGTGTAACGCTTTGCACTTCTGTGTTCTATTTGCAGAATTCACATGAAAAAATATAAAAATAGGCTTAAAAATCCATTATCAATTCTTTAGGACGGCACATTAAATGGGTTATTGATGCTTATTTTGATTTTCAATTGAGCACAATTATGGTTTTCTGTTCAGAAATTTTCCAATTTTCCTTTTTTGTGCTTGTGGTTGGACTGAACCACGAGGTAGATGGGCCAGACTATATGGTGGACAAGAGCACCGCCTGAAGTTGTTCGTGATTTTGACTCATTGCTTTAGAGATTAATAAATAAAACTTTGCCGATTTTTGGGAGATGGGAAGTTTGTTGACAGGGGCCAGTTAAATATTTTTATTAGACTATTTTTGCCCTACATGCCAATAGTGCAAAAGAAAGGGCCTGTTAGGCTGTTTCATTAGCCCATAGAGAACCTATATTGTGATGTTACATTACATTACATTACATTTGGCTGACGCATTTTTAGCCAAAGCGACTTACAACATGGTAAACAGTTTAAGTTTTAAAGCAATTCTCAACAATTTTAGGACAATTTAAAAAATGGTAGAGTACAGTAAGAATAAGTGCATCAGTGAGTGCTGTTTTTAACAGTTACGTGTTGAGAGGTGTGAGATAAAAAATAAAGCACTTTAATTGAAATGATTTAGCTTGTGTGTGATTTATCGCGGGCACAGGTCGGGTAACGGGCCAAATATTAACGAGTTGGGCTGGTGCCACTGCCAGGGCCATGACTCCAAAAGGTGGGCAGGGGTGGCCCCGGTCACCACAACATAGATTCAGGCCACCCCTTTCTGGGGTGCGTTTCCCAAAACCATAGTTGCTAACCTGTTAGCAACTTAGTTGGTTGGCAATGGGAAATTGCATTGCAACCAACAAAGGTAAAACTATAGTTTTGGGAAACGCGCCCCTGTACAGTAAGGCGATCCTGAGTAATTGAAATTGAAGCAAATGTCTACATGTTATCCAACTTTGGGCTGAAATTCAAATATATTCTGAGCAGCCCAAAATAATGAACTTGCTTTCCAAATCAAAGAATCAAAAGTTGGTCATGACATACACAGATCAACTGTGCTTTTGAATAGATATTTCAACCAGCATGCTTCAGGTGACATGGATGCAGACACAAAGTATTTTTCCTTAATATAAAGGCTGATATAAGATATATGCAAGCATGATCATGATCACATCATATGTTCCCAGATATGGGTAGCCTAACCCTAGACTGTACTGGAACATGTTTTGCCTAACATCTGAAGAGCTCTTTTCCAAAATGCTATAAATCCATTTTTGTAAACATTAATTAGTCATATGATTTAATTGTGCTTTTCAGGTAATACCAAATAAAAGTGCAGTTGTGTTGTTTTGTAAATAATAATTACCCAATTACAGTTCTGAAAACAAAATAATATAAAATAAAAGATTTAGGCCTATGAAAATGCGGTTTTGGTGTACCACCCCAATATTTGCAATGGCCTCTCCTGGCCACCCCTGTTAAATTTTTCTGGTGGCGCCACTGGCGGGTGCGGATTTAATTTTGATATTATCACGGGTGACGGGTCGGATCTGATGCTGAACTTTGCGGGTGTGGGCGGGGGCGGGTCTCCAAAAATGGACCCGTGCAGAACTCTGCCCCAGAGCTAACTTGCAATGCAACTTGTCAAAGGTAGAAAGGTAGTTACCCGGGTATGGGCAAAGATGGCAGCTTTGATTATTTTTTGTAGGCGAACTTCAGAGGACTCGCTCGTTATTGCCTCTAGGGGAACTATGGGTGTACTGCAACCACTTTCGATACAATGGGAGGATTTCTCAGTCACTTTGGTGCTTTTCTCAGATCAGAATGAAAATTCTCATAACTATTAGTTTAACCTCCACAACATTTAGTAATGTGTGCACATCATAGTAGCAATTTCTGCTTCCTCTGAACAAATTGCAAATGCTTTTGGACATGTATCAGTTGCTTTGTCATGTCAATCAAAATTAACTATACTTATGGATGCTGAATAGTCGTTCCCAATAAAACTAATAGTCTTCATTTCATTGCTTGAGTCATTACATACAAAATTGGTGAACTAGTTATCACATTCTGTCACAATGCTGTAGAATTGCAAAGAGCATGCAGTAAAAATGTGAAACGTACATATTCAGTGTCTTGTACTCACTTACTCTCCTAACTACAGCAATTTCTAACTTTACTGTAGTTTTCAAATGGCTGTACAAGTACTGTATAGTGCTGTCTTGAGCATGTTCAGATAGTGTCACCGAGTTCTGAGCTTTTTTTGCATGAGAAAACACTGAGAGAATAAACTGACATAATGAAAACATGACAAAGCCATTTGACTATCTTGTTCATAAACGATGGTGTCAAGACTTCTCATTTTGATGACACTGGCAGTTTCATTGACATAAATACTTGCTTTTGAGGAATGAACTATCCATTTTGAGTGGCGAGCTTTTGCAGGTTATCCACTAGGTTTTGCAGTTTGCATTAACTGTTTTGAGAAATGCTCTAACTGTTGTGCAAATGTTATATTAATAGTGATGTGAGAAAAGCACCAAAGCGACTGAGAAAAACTCTAATAGGAAGTGAACAGGCTGTAAACCGGCTGTGGTAGAGATGTGGTGGCCTGAATCATAGACATAATATACATAGACGCCGCAAGGCTGCTGGAAACAAGAAATGCGGCCGCCATCTTGGACCGGTCATACTCCTCATTGCGTTGCAGCAGAAAACACAAGATGACAGCACTGTGCAGCATGTTCCTGCTCAAATCGGCGGACCATACTCGGGGGATTTACTTTTCACAAGTAAGATTTAACATTACCGTACTATTGGTTGTATTTTGTATTTTCGAACAATGTGGCCTGTATCATAGCTACATGTATGACCTTTGCAGCAAAAAAAACCGCGTGAAAATCTGTTCGGTATTCAGTGAGATATGATTAATTAAGTGTGCTGACAGCTCATTGCACCGGCCAAACAGATTACACTGAGTGGAGTGGATGACCGGTCCAAGATGGCGGCTCCAAATCTCGTCAGCGCTAGTAGGGAGCAGCGGTCGATGCGGCGTCTATGTATATTATGTCTATGGCCTGAATTCGATTCTGAAGTAAAACGTCATCGACATTTCTAGGATGGACTTTGTGTAGCCTAGAGGTTTTGTAGACTTTTACATTCTTCCATCACATGATTCTAATAACAGCCTTCCTATAATGGTAAGTTGGCTATTTGCTTCGTAAAATAATTTAGGCTTTGATTTTAAAAAACACCTCATCCGCACGCTCTTTTATTTTCTGGGTTTTTAGAAAACAAGTGCGACATGGCACATAGTTAGCATCCGTTGAACATTTGTCTAATTTGTTGCTTGTGTAACTAAACTCGTGGATCTTAACAATGTAGCTTATCGATGCATGTTTGCTTTACCAATAAACCGGAGTAGCCTAATTATTGTGTTATCAGAGGCACGGGAAGATATTTTCGGCTGGGGGTGCGGGGGTCCATGGTCCATTTGCTGCCTTCATCCTTTCTGTTTTTGTTGTTTAGAAAACGTTTTGCACAATGGCATTGCAGTCAGTGCTATCTACTCTCTCATTATAAGTAGGCACATCCTGCGCATAGCATCTTTTACAATTAGGCGCGAGTGGCGCTTGGATCCATGAGTTTGAACTGAAGAGAACAGCTCAGTGTGTGAAGAGACAGGGAGAAGTAGCAGGCAGACAGGTCACTGTAGTCGAGGCTCCAGGATGGTGTAGATATGACAACCTCATAAACACTCCTGAGCTCACTAAAAAGGATATAGTGCTCAGTGTGTCTCTGTGTCCTCCAGGACCACATGCTGTCCTACTTGTCATAGATATTGATGATTCTTTCACAATTGAAAAAAGAATAAATATTCAGGAACACCTGGAGCTTCTCGTTAGTGCTGTCTGGAGTCACACCATGGTGCTGTTTACCCGTGGAGATTGGCTGGGAAACACAACTATTGAGCAGTACATTGAGAGTGAAGAGGCCCTGCAGACTCTAGTACAGAAATGTGGGAACAGATATCATGTCCTCAACAATGAGAATAGGGCAGGTGATCAGGTCACAGAGCTTCTGGAAAAGATAGAAGAGATGCTAGCAGGAAACAAAAACTGTCACTTTGAGATGGACAGAACGAGACTGGAGGAAGTGAAGGAGAGGAGGAGGAATGAAGAACAGAGAGCAACAGAGAGACTGATGAAGGTGGAGAAGCAAAGACAACACCTCCAGTCACTGAAGCGTGAGTTGTGTTGTATTTTCTGTGTATTATACTAAAACAAACTAAGCTTTTTCATAGCAAAAATAAATATCCAACAATCTTCATAATTATCTAGTTTATGAAACATAACATTTAATCAAATGTATCATAATATTAATTCTTATGGCCATGGAAGAAATTAGTAAAATAGTAAAGTTGGTGAAATTGAAGCAACACTGTACATCTGCTTTACACTTGATAGGCTAGTTTTTATCCCTGTTATTTTCGATTTTATCTTCAAATTCATTTTGATATCATGTGCATCACATGTAAACACATGTGCCGTTCCCACTAACCATCCTGGATGTGCACTACAGTTCTGTGTTCTGGGGCGTAAATTCCCGTGAAAATGAAAGAGAAGTTTACACATCAGGCCATTGTCAGCTGTATCTCCAAACATGCACCAACATTTAGCAGTGCCAGTGGGGCTGTAAGTGGTGTGTACAAGGTGTACATGAACTTTAGGTGGTTAGCTCACTAGATTTAAACCACAACTCCTTACTGCTGCTCAAAGTCCACAAAGTTCTTAAGATAACATGGTCATATAATGTCAAATATATTCATATATTCTTTTCAGCAGGGAACTCATCCCCGCGGTCAGAGTTCAGAGTTGTGCTGCAGGGACACAGAACAACTGGGAAGAGTTCATCAGGAAACACCATCCTGGGCAGAGAGGAGTTTGACCTGAAGAGAAGAACAGCTCAGTGTGTGGCAGGCAGACGGGTCACTGTAGTCGAGGCTCCAGGATGGTGGAATAATGTCAACCTCAAAGCCACCCCTGAGCTCACTAAACAGGAGATTGTGCTCAGTGTGTCTCTGTGTCCTCCAGGACCACACATTCTCTTACTGAATGTAAGAATAGATTCTGCTTTCACAGTGGACCTGAAACAAAACATTCAACAACATATGGAGTATCTCAGTGAGAGAGTCTGGAGTCACACCATGGTGCTGTTTACCCGTGGAGACTGGCTGGGAAACACAACCATTGAGCAGTACATTGAGAGTGAAGAACACATCAGATATCTGGTAGAGAAATGTGGGAACAGATATCATGTTCTCAACAATGTAGACAAAGGTGACAGAACACAGGTCACACAGCTGATGGAGAAGATGGAGATAATTATCTTTGGAAACGGGGGCCGTCACTATGAGATGGACAGAAAGAGACTGTTGTCGACTGTTGTCGACTTTAAAGTCAACATGTCGAGTTTAATCTCGCCATGGAAAAAATATTTTTTGTCTTCATGTGTGGCCCTAATACTCCGTTGTAGAATCCTCTGTTGCTAGTTTGCTAGTTTTTTTTTTTTTTAAGTATATTTTTTGGGGCTTTTTATGCCTTTAATGTGATAGGACAGTTGAGAATGACAGGAAGTGAGTGTCGGGGTGGGATCCGGAAAGGACCACGGGACGGGAATCGAACCCGGGTCGCCGGCATATGGTGCAGGTGCCCCAGCCAGTTCCGCCACGGCTGAGGCCTAGTTTGCTGGTTTTCAGGGACATGAGAACGGCATCGTTCACAAAAACTGTGCTGGGTCTAAGAAAGGGCCCAATGTGTTTTTGAACTATGAATTCATATTTAAATATATGAACTGGGCTCGTGACACCAAACCCATTAATCTAAATATTATCATACAATACCAATAAATACCACAACACTCCCCTCTGTTGGACAAAAATATCACTGCATCCAGTGTTGTCCAGTAGAGGTCAGTGGAGTTAGCAGCACGCTCATCTTTTACTACTGTGGGGGGTGCCAACCTGCCAACCTCTTATACGGTGATGCATTTTTCTGTTTCTTAACAGGTGATGCTCAGTTCCTCTCAAGCGTGAGGGTTGTGCTTTTGGGACACAAATATGCTGGGAAGAGTTCATCAGGAAATACCATCCTGTGCAAAGAGGAATTTGACTTGAAGATAAGAACAACTCAGTGTGTGAAGAGACAGGGAGAAGTAGCAGGCAGACAGCTCACTGTGGTAGACACACCAGGGTGGGGGGGGGGGGGGGGGGTGAAACCCTCAGAGACACTTCCCAGAAAACCAAACGGGACATTGTGCTCAGTGTGTCTCTGTGTCCCCCAGGACCGCATGCAGTCCTTCTAGTCATACGTGTAGATTGTACTTTTACAGAGGTCTACACAAAAAGCATACGGGACCATTTGGAGCTTCTTAGTAAAAATGTTTGGAGACACACAATTGTCCTTTTCACCTATGGAGACTGGCTGGGAGACACATCCATTGAGCAGCACATTGAGAGTGAAGGAGAATCCCTGCGGTTGATCATTGAGAAATGTGGGAACAGATATCATGTCCTCAACAACAAGGACTGGACTGATGATACACAAGTAACAGAGCTGCTGGAGAAGATAGAACAGATGGTGGTAAGAAACGGAGGAGCTCACTATCAGAGCCCACAAGAAGAGGAGAAAAAGAAGAAAAAGGACAAGATGGGCGACTCTCTTCAGAGGTGCAGTATCCCCACTAAATCAATGTTGAATGGATACTAATCTTCAACTCAAACATTTAATATAATGTGATACCTATTTGTATAATCTATCTGTATAATCTAAATGTTACCACTAACTTACTAAGACATTATGAGTAATATAGGACCTCTTATCTTGTTACACTACCAAATTAACAGGGTTTTTTATGTTTGATTTATAGGTTTACTGAGACGGAATAGAGCAGATGACCAGAGCAGAGATATGGATGAGGCTTCAGCACGACTGGATGAGTTGAGTCTGCAGGGAAGCATGGCAACTCCCCCTCTGAGTGAGTACTAAATTACTCTCTCTGAAAAATACTGTACATGGTGAATTTAGGAATGATACTGTAGTTATAAGATACTGTATTCTGACTTTGGAATAAGTATGCAGTATTTCTTTGGAAGAGCTGCCTTGTGTTGCCCGTGTGTGGTGAAAAAAAAGTTGTGTTGCCCGTGTGTGGTGCTTTTCACCTTGAGAAATGTGGTGTGAAATTAAAACTGCTTGCAGTGGAGTATTTCTCATGGTAATATTGTTTTATACTCACTTTATTTATGTTCCAGTGGGTGGAGATGACAGATCTGGGATGTTCACAGTGGATACCTCAGGCTATGGCACATACCCATCAGTAGCACCTTCTGTAGCCTTGTCTGAAGCCCCCTCTGAATGGGGCTCCCAGGAGTCCGTAAACACTATGTGGAGTGTCCAGGGGAGCACTGGAGGGAGAGGTGAGTTTCCTCTCTGGTGTGTTTTGATCTGGGGTTTGGGTCAATGTACAGTACAATGTGAGTCTATTTTTGGACAAAAGTGTCTGCTAAGAAATAAAGACATAAACAATATATCTGCAAGCGGTGATTACCAGGGTCCAGTCAGAATTGAGTGCCCTTTAATGAGAAAACCAGCAATTATTCACATAGAGCTCAAAGTCACCGAGTACTGTCGGTACGAAAAAAAAACCCTGAAAACAATCGTTTTTACCTAGTTACTCGAGTTGCTAGTTCCAGCAGCTAAAGCAGCCAGGCAGCTACAGCGCTACTCTGTGGGGGCATGTCTGTGAGTGTAGCGTCACTGAGTAAATGGGACAAACTAAAAGTACACCAAATTTCACATTTCTACATCTACAATCTAGAGATATCAACATATGGCAGTTTTAGTGGACCCTATGTGTAGAATTCCACAGCATCTGATGTTAGTCCATGGGGTGTGGTGGTGGTGGTGACTGTGTGTACCAAGTTTGGTTGTGATTGGATCTTTATCTGAGAAGAAAGTGGTAATACAGTAGAATCATAATTATGACCCACGAGGTAATAGAATATTATAGAAGTGGTAATAAAATCATTGATAATAATACAGTAGAATCAGTATGACCCATGCCCTGCTATTGAATTGACGTGTAACTTTAATAAGGAGCCACAGAGGGACAGAAATATGAATATTTATAATACTGTCTTCTCTCTGTCAACATTACCCCACACCACTCACTGTTTTGACGAAAATAAAGACATGCCGAACATGGATATAACATGTGCCAAGACAAACGTAATATCCATGGGCGGACTGGCCATCTGGCATACCGGGCATTTTCCTGGTGGGCCGACGCACCTTTTGTGTGCCCGACCGATTTGAGGGCCACTTGGGCCAAATACGCCAGGGCCGATTTTTGGTCCCAGTCCGCCCCTGGTAATATCCCCCTCAGGGTGGGTTAGCCTGGAAATTTCAGACCCTGGTAATTGGATAACACTACGACCAACTCGTTGCAGCGCTGTCGTCATCTGTTTAGCTCGCCTCTGGCCCGCCTATATCAGATACACCGATGTGATTGGTTTCTCGCGATTGAAGTAACATGCATCATTACTCATTGCCAGAGTGTCTCACAGAGACAATTCAAATTGTGCTCTTGCGAGAACTCTGGATTTCCAGGGTAAGGGTGAGTCACACTGGCATAAGAGTATTTTTTTTAACTTTAATTTAATCCACTTATTTGTCCGATTCTCATCTTGATAGGATGTAATGCCATTGTGGATGCAGAAAACCTGCAATCTAACGCTAAATGACTGTCTGTCATGGACACATTTCTTTGATATAATATGTCAGGGATCCCAGGAATCAGTGATGGGCCTTCAACACCTACTTTTTTCCTGTTGCTATAAATATAGAATACAATACATATTGAAATATTTATTTAAAGCAGCACTAAATAATATTTCCTCTCAGGGTCCCCCTATAGTTGAGAAACATAATAATAAATTAAACTATAAACTAATAAACATTTGCAACAAAGTATATACACAACTCTGAAACAATATAGAGGAAATTCACTGACAGCAGTCTGTAAAAAGAGATCTCAGAATTCCTGTAGCAATGCAGCTCTTTTCCATTTTGATTTTGGAGGGGAGTGACACCAAAATTCTTATGGCTGTTTTATAAGCTCAGGCTGCAGCAGAACTGTCGTTCACCCTAAGAGTTTATATGCCATCAATATTACACAGATATGTAGAAGTCCTTAAGTCTGCATGTGTTTTATTTTCAGTGAAGATGACCGGTCCTCCGTGCCCTCAGCCTACCACATACACACACACATCTCAGACACAGCATCTGAAGCCCCCTCAAAACAAGACTGATGTCAACAGCTAACAGCTCTGGGATTGGTTCGCTAATGTCTGGAAGACTGGAGGGATGGAGCGAACATATGAGATCAGCGGTGAAGGAGGAAGTCAGAAGAGGAAGGGAGGAGGGGACTGTCCCCTGAAAGATTCTGAAAAAGTCACAGATTAGTTCATATTTCCTTTCTCTCTCTCTCTCTCTCTCTCTCTCTCTCTCTCTCTCTCTCTCTCTCTCAAATTGTAACAATGACCAACATGTTCATTACATAACTCTGTGTGATAAATTGTTATTGAAAAGAGAAAAGACATCTTTCACTTTCCACTTGTCACTGTTGATTTATTGTTATAACCTATTAGAGCTTCTACTAGCTCTTGGATTAGATGCATTTGTACCCATATACTGCATATTGTACATAAAAGTATTTTGAACAATATTTACGTGTATTCTGTAATCTAGGTCTATAATTTATGGTTATGTATGTAATCTGTACGGAGCCCCGGATAGCAATTCGTTCCCAAAAAATAATAAGTTGTGGCCACAAAATAACAATTCGTTCCCACAAAGTACTAATTTGTGGCCACGAAATATTAATTCGTTCCCACGAAATAGTAATTTGTTCCCACGAAATAGGTAATTTGTGGCCAAGAAATATTAATTCGTTCCCACGAAATAGTAATTTGTGGCCACGAAATATGTATTATCTAACCTGCACTGGACAGCTGGGTGAGCAAATCGAGCGCCAGTAGAAGCCTGTCGTGTCTTTTCTCATTACTCCCCACCAGCTCTCAATTCTCTGGTTTGCAGTAGGGTACAACTGGTTTGCAGTAGGGTACAACTGTTGCTCAGCCAAATGCCTTCCTGTTACGTCCCGTTACGTCCTGTTATCACGGAGTTACAGGCGATAAACGATTTCTGATGGTCACAAGTTTACTTCATTAGTGGTTTTTGATTATTAAAGAGTGTTTTTCATTTAAAGGTTTGACTTCATGCTTATTCAGTAGAGCATTTAGTGCTCTCCCCAATCCCAGACGTTCACATTGCATCTTTGTTTGTAATGGATGCAAAACAGCCTATAATGCTAAATTTCTATGGGGGGACGATTGAAACACCTATTTGTCCCGACCAGGCAGTAAACCCCATTTATTCAATGCACACATATCTGTGTTTATACTATATTTTATGCAGGTGAGACATGGAAAAGCAGTTTTAGAAAGATGCAAATATATTTAGGGCTATCAGGTAGGGGGTCGAGTTTTGCCATGTTAACCTATGGAGACTGACGGCCTGTGGGTCATGAAGGGCACTTATTTGGATGTGTGGTGGCTTTAACCACATAAAAACAGAGTGAAATATCATTTTGTACTATAGAAAAATTATATAATTCGAAACATGCATTATTCTAGCTATATTAATGGCATAGTGCATGCTATTTCCATAACCGCGAAATACGCGCATCACCATGACGGCAATGAGTTGTTAACAGACATGAACCAAGACATATAGCCCAGCAGCAATCTATCTAAAATAACACATACTTGAAGTACCATTCATGGTATGTTGTCAAATATTGAAGTTGTGGGAAGTTTACATAATTTAAGCTGTATGTTTCATTCGTCCCCCATTCTGTTTCATTTGTCCCAGCCAGGAGGGACGAATGAAACATAACGCACGTTCGACTTCTCCTTAAATAACTCTTGAACGGTTTTGTTCAGAGCTGTAAATGCAACTGTATTTGACAGAGGGCAGATGTAGGTTGCTAGTGACAAAATATTAACTTTCAGTGTTTTACAATGGCTTTGTAAATTACGTTTCATTCAATTCATTCATTTCATTCAAGTGTTTCATTTGTCCCGGTTCTCCATCAGCCTCGGCGTTGCTCCTGACCGTCCATCTATCGGCACAGGTCCTCGGGTCAGCGCACCTCTGCGACGCGACGTTTTACAAAAGATAGAAGTGCCCGATATATGATTTCATCAACGCGCGGCGTATGAGATGAGGATGGGGAAAAAGTGAGAGTGAGGGGGGGGGGGGGGGGGGGGGTGAAGATTCACCTCCAGCTATCTGATGCATGTTTTAATGGAAATGTTCACGGCCGCCTTATAAAAAAACACAAACGAGAGAGACACGTTCAAGTCGTAGGCCTACCTACGCCGGTGCAGCGACCTGGCTCTTAATAGTCTGTGGAGATGCCTCTCGCTAATAATGAATCCCTCCAATGCCAGGCTTTTCAAAATGTCTTTGTATTTCATTCCCAGCCTAAAATAGCACTCTACCATATCCCTGTCCATTGTGTGACAGCGACTGTTCCTGTTTGAGGAGTTGCGCTTGATTTGCTCATCCAGCTGTCCAGTGCACAGCCTATAGGCCTACCTATTTCGTGACCACAAATTACTATTTAGTGGGAACGAATTAATATTTCGTGGCCACAAATTACCTATTTCGTGGGAACGAATTACTATTTCGTGGGAACGAATTAATATTTCGTGGCCACAAATTAGTACTTTGTGGAAACGAATTGCTATTTCGTGGCCACAACTTATTTTTTTTTTTTCCCCGTGACATATCCGGGGCTCCGTAAATCTGTATAATCTAGCTAATGTTTTTTTTCCTCAGTTAATGCTGGATAGCTTTTTTTCACAATTTTATGTAAATGTTAATTTATGCATTATAATGTATCTAACAACCAAAAAAAAAAAACAATAAAACTGGGGGCTTCTGAGCCTTTCAAAAGACTGGGGTCCAAAGTTGTTCTCTTTGAAGGATGGGTCTGGGTCATCTACTGATCTGCACCGATTTGGTCTAAATGCTCCTGAGACCAAGCCTCACAACAATGTAGTTTTGAAAGCCTGTATGTGACAACCAATCAAAATCAGCAAAAATGTGAACAATGCTTTTGAAAGTGATGGTAAATGTCAGCTATTCTTTAGTTGTCATGGAGCTTGATGTGAGTGCTTACAGTCACACCCGTGGCAAGATAGCATCAAGCTGGCAACTAGGCTGTGCCCTGCCGCTGGTCTCATAGGCAGTGGTGGAGGAAGTACTGAACCTCAGTACTTAAGTAAAAGTACAAATACACAGAGAAATATTTACTTTAGTAAAAGTAAAAGTACCACAATGACAACCCTACTTAAGTAAAAGTAAAAAGTACCTGCTTTTAAATGTACTTTAAGTATTAAAAGTAAAAGTATTTCCATAATGATTTATTCTCTTAAAGGAGAATTCCGGTGTGATATTGACCTAAAGTGTATCGAAACATGATACCGAGTGTGAACGTATGTCTCATAGCCCATCTCGACTTGTCCCCTGCACTCCAAAATCTGGCGCTAGTTAGCCGATGCTACCAACAACTTTTTCAGTAGTGGTGCTTTGGCATCGGGCTAGCCATGCAAATAAATCACTGTTTTACACCCATTTACGAGGCTCAATGTATCTCCACACTTCATTGGTAGACTTCCTAGGGCCCTGACATTTAAAACGAGACATTGAGAACTTTGAAAAAGCACTGGTAGTTTACTTACAAGACGATTTATACAGACAGTATCTTCACGAAGTTTAAAGTTTGCAGCCATCTTGAATTTAGTCACGATAAGTCGAGCAACGAGTAAGAATGAACAGGTATGATAAGGGATCAGATTCCAAAAATAATTCAGTGGAAATGCATGGATTCCAGTTTCTTCCAGTAGCAGCAACTGGAATCCATGCATTTCCACTGAATTATTTTTGGAATCTGATCCCTTATCATAGCTGTTCATTCTTACTCGTTGCTCGACTTATCGTGACTAAATTCAAGATGGCTGCAAACGCTAAACTTCGTGAAGATACTGTCTGTATAAATCGTCTTGTAAGTAAACTACCAGTGCTTTTTCAAAGTTCTCAATGTCTCGTTTTAAATGTCAGGGCCCTCGGAAGTCTACCAATGAAGTGTGGAGATACATTGAGCCTCGTAAATGGGTGTAAAACAGTGATTTATTTGCATGGCTAGCCCGATGCCGAAGCACCACTATTGAAAAAGATGTTGGTAGCATCGGCTAACTAGCGCCAGATTTTGGAGTGCAGGGGACAAGCCGAGATGGGCTATGAGACATACGTTCACACTCGGTATCATGTTTCGATACACTTTAGGTCAATATCACACCGGAATTCTCCTTTAATATCTATATTCTAAAAGGAAAAATCAGTATGGGCTGTGGCATTTTAATTAAGCTAGTTTTAGGTTATACTCGACTAGATAGTTTTTAGTTAATGCAATTGTGCTTACCATCTGTGGCCCATCAATTCTAGAGACTGTAATTCTGGTTATCTACTAGGGTGATCTGCTGAGTAATATCATTCAGCAAAACACGAGAGCCTGAAGTTTAACGGGGTAGACAAGGGAAACGTCGGGTGGATCGTAATGCCAATTATGCTGATTGAACAGAAAAGTTGCTGAGAAAGGTGTCTTTATGATTAAGTTCAGTTTCACTTGCGCAGACGCATAGACATTGAATGAGCGCTCACGTTACTACCCCCCAATTGTAGGCTATGCATCTTTATTTAATCACACACAATTAAGGAATATTTCCTAATCTCACCCCCATCTGAACGGAAAACCCGACGATGTAATACCCCCTCGTATTCTACTAAACGATCCCAGTAACGCAAAAACCCCAGAGCAGGCTTAGTGACAAGTCGCCGCTCTTCAGGAGTAGGTGGGGCCTGTCTCCTCCAGAACTCCAATACCTCTTTCAAGGCAGGATCGCCCTCCTGCATGGAGCGGATATCAGAGGGGGAGTGACCAGGGAGAACCGAAATGACTGACTGTGTTGCTGACACCACCGGGCTTGGTACTGAGGTTTGCTGCAGGCAGGCCGGGACCGATGTTCCCGGGAGACTGCACTCACCTAGGCTCGCACTGGACATATACTGCCTGGACAGAGCGTCTGCGTTTTTATTGCTACGGCCAGAGCGGTACTTGATCTCAAAATCAAAAGCCGCAAGCTGGGCTGCCCATCGGTGTTCGGTGGCACCCAGCCTGGCCGACTGGAGGTAGCTTAGGGGGTTGTTGTCGGTGAATACCACACACTTGTGGCCCAGCAGGTACTCTCTAAATTTCTCGGTCATGGCCCACTTGAGCGCAAGGAACTCCAACTTCATGGAGCTGTAGTTGTTCATATTGCGCTCAGTGGGCCGAAGACACCGGCTGGCGTAAGCTACGGGCCGGACAACTCCCTGTTGTTCCTGGGAGAGAACTGCTCCGAGACCACTGTGGCTAGCATCAATCTCCAAAACAAAAGGCAGAGAGAAATCAGCGTAAGCTAGAACTGGTGCAGACACCAACCTGGCCTTCAAGGCCTCAAAACTCTCCCTACACTGAGCTGTCCATGCAGCCTCAAGACCTTGGCTAGATCCACGCTTGGATTTCGGCCCCGAGAGCTCTGCCACCAGCTTATGGAGGGGGTTAGTGAGCTTTGCAAAACCCTCTACAAAACGCCTGTAATAACTGGCAAACCCAAGAAATGAGCGTAGTTCTGAAATGTGGCGGGGCCGCTGCCACTGGGCTACTGCTTCAATTTTACCTGGATCGGTGGCAACTCCCATGTTGGAAATCACGTGTCCAAGATAACCAACCTGTTGTCGGAAGAACGCACACTTTTCCAATTTGGCCTTTAAGCCTTCTTTATGAAGCCGACTAAGAACAACTTCTAGCCGTTGTAAATGCTGGGTGACAGAGGAAGAGAAAACAACAATGTCATCCAAATAAAGCAGCAAGGACTGGCATTGTTGATCTCCAAACATTCGCTGCATTAACCGCTGGAATGTGCTGGGAGCGTTGCATAGTCCAAATGGCATTCTATTCCACTCAAATAAACCGAAGGGTGTACAGAATGCAGTCTTAGGTTTATCTGTCTCTGCGACTGGAACTTGGTTGTACCCGCTTGCAAGGTCCAGCGTGGAGAACCACTGGGCCCCTGCCAGCGCATCCAAGCTCTCTTCAATACGGGGTAAGGGAAAGGAGTCCTTACGTGTCTTACTATTCAGGAGGCGGGCTCCCATCCTTTTTCTTAACGAGCACAATAGGTGACGCGTAGGGGCTACAACTCTCCCTCACTACCTGCGACTCGAGGAGCTGGTTAATATGAGCCTTAACTGCCTCGTAATCTGAGGGGGGAATACGTCGATGCCTTTGCCGAACGGGTACATCATCCAGCAGTGGGATGTCGTGGGATATTAAATTGGTACAACCCAAGTCTCCGTCATGAGCTGAAAACACAGTTCTATACTTATGCAAAAGCCTCCGCGCCTCTGTCTGTTCTGGCTCAGACAAGGCGGACAAATCAACAGATTCAATCCTATCCAAAACAGGGCTTGTTGCTTCTTGTGAGGCAAGAGTAGCAGTAATGGACCGGACTTCTGAAACGCCAGTAGGCAAGCTGATGACCTCTACGCTACTCAAAGAGCCCAGGCTAGCACAAGGATAAAGAAGGACTTCGCTTAGCCCTACGTTGACTATTGGGACATAGGTCGTGCCTCTCAGGACCTGGACCAAACAAGGTGAAGCCAGGAACCCTGCCGGTAACCCGGAGTCAGGAGGCTCAAAGAGTGCAGTCTGACCGGAGATCTGTTCCGGACAGGTACTGGCAACCAATTTCATGGTATCACCGGCTATGCGCACAGCCCGTGGGCCTCGGACCCGGGCAATACCCATGCGAATTCTTGAGGTCTGGCTTGCTGCCAAATGGCATCGCTGTAAAGCCTCAACGACCGGACCGGGAGCTTGTGACACAGGGGGAGAGTCAAAAAGTGAGGGGCCATGAGCTCCAAAAAGTTTGTGGTAGCACCGGCTAATCACATTCATGCCGAGGACCCCAGGGACAGCCGGTGGGCCTCCTGGAGGATCTTTCACTACCAGGACACCACAGCGAGGCATTGCCTTGCCACACAGGACCACATCCAACTCCAAGTAGCCAATGTAAGGGATAGCCAGGCCATTTGCAGCCTTAAGCTGAAGCCAGTGACATGACAGAAGCCGCTCCTGACCCCATGGTTCAAACTGCCGTAAGAAGTAGTCCTCAGTTACCGTGGATACCATGGATCCAGTATCCAAGAGACAAGAAACAGTGACTCCCCCCATCAAGACATTGATGCTTGGACAAGAGGACATAAGCCAAGATATCTCCCTACCCTGTGAGCCAGTAGGTACCCCAACTGAGCCGTGACTCGGCAGCTCAGTGGGCTTCAGTTTCCCGACTGATGGGAGGAGTGGGATGCTCTTAATAGGTTGGAAGACGGACCAGAGGTGGAACTAGCTCGAGGGCGAGAGGGGACTCGTTCCCCATCACATTCCCTAGCAAAATGGCCTGGCTGCTGGCACCGTCGACATATCAAAGGACCTGGGTGTGGGGGCCTGCTAAGCAAGGGAGGGTTCTGCAGGGAGGCCACAGTCTGAGTGAGCTGATTAAGCTGCTCCTGCTGTTGCTTCAATAGCTTTTTCAACTCCCCCAACTCGCCACAGGGTGGGGGTACAGGAGAGGCTGAGCGAGAGTGACCCTGTACACCATACCGGATGCCATAGGCCGCTGGGAGCGAGAAACTACGTGCCCTAGCACCAACCGGAAACCCCTCTTGTTCCCATCTAATAGCTTCCCTACGAACGTCCAGCAGAGTAGCCAATGGCTGACGACGAATTAACTGCTTCAGTTCTCTACGAAGAGCACTGTCCAAGACATGCTCCACGAACTGATCTCAAAGGAGAACATCAGCATTAGGCACACCACTAGGGGCACGCTGCTTGACCTGTTCCATCAAAGCCAACAGGGCCAGGGAAAACTCCTGCAACGTCTCCCCTTCCTGTTGCTGCCTAGAGAAAAAGGCTTGCTGAAGGGTGACATAGGACTGACTACAGCCATACAACTCCCTTAAGATGTCTAAGATCTTAACAGGGTCTACTCGCTCGGCACTAGAGCGATACTTGATCTCTTCCATCGCCTCTCCTTCTAGATGATCAAAAATAAAGAAGGCCTGATCAACCGACGACAGATGTCTAGCGCGTATGCAAGCCTGCACCTCCTCTATCCACTCTGTAACATCAATGCCCGTCTTCCCATTGAACATGGGACATTTTCGGTCGCGAGGAATGACTACTAGCCGCTCAGTGACAGCAAGGGGCGTAGGTGCGGGCCCGGGAGTGGGTGCTGGCCCAGGATCAGGAGCAGGCCGTTCTTGACGAAGGCGCTCGTTATCTGCTTTTAGTTGTGCAATTAAGTCTCGCATCTGTTGCATTTCTTCCTCCATGTTAACTAGGAGAACAGTACTATTCTAGACGAGCGATGCCAATTTACGCAAAATAGGCCTTACCCCAAAGAAGTTCTGTGGCCCCTGAAACCGAGGCTGCTGTTCTGTTGCTGCCACAAATAACTAAGACTCACCGCCGAATTTCAACATCACCTGGGTGAAAATAGAAACAAGATTACGGTAAACCAAACCATATATCAGCCAGAAAAAAAATAATAAATGAAAGAACTCAAGTCTCTGCCTTTAGGGAGTGAAATCCTGCCGACTACGCCAAATGTGACGTGGCAAGGAAATTTGGAGTCGACTACGCCACCTAGGGGGTTACACCCTAGGACCAGTTATACTATATTCCCTATAATACCCACAAGGCAACACAGATTCGTACACTCTTAGGCCAGAGACAAGAGTTAAGTTAACATGATTTATTGATACATACACAGATTCAACCATAAAAGCAATGCATCAGGTGTAAATACAGGAGACGCCTGGGTCAGATCTACTGGATGGTTAATGATGGCAACCACACTGTTACGCCGTAGCTTAACCTGTGACCCGTAATCAAAGGGAGTGGAGCAGGGCAGGGGGCTTACCACAGCGAGCAGGATTTCCGAAAAGGAGGGACCCAGAAGACACGCACCACACGTGAAGGATAATGGCACTGCAATTACACTGCAATTCAGAATAAAGCACCCGTTGTACACAGCAGAGAAAAGTGAGGGGGGAACTCCGCCACCTGAAGGTTGGCCTGCCGCCTGTGGGAAACCCACCACACCTGTCCGGAAGAGAGAGAAAGCGAGAGAGAGAGAGAGGAGGAACAGAGACACAAGAGTTGGTAAAAGGCTTGACAGTAATTATATGGCAATCATTCATTCACCAATAGCCCATTTATCAAACTAGGCTACTTATCTCAGACAGGGGGAGGGGAGGCAGTCAGGCTGTCCACCAGGGCCCAGAGGTTGATCCTGACAGTGAAGCCGCCCTGGTCACAGTAATTTAAGTTACAGTACGCATACACAAACACAAACACAAACACACACACACACACACACACACACCTCAAAGATACCAATAGGCCAACAGTTAGAAAAAGCATGCGAGTCAAGCATAGGGAGAAACAGTACAGCACTGCATAACCGCATGCACCAAATCAAAGAAAACAACAAACAAAATAAACATGCAGGTTAAACAAAAAAAAAAGACAACACACCAGGTATAGCCGGCGATAGGCGCCAAATCAAAGAAAACAACACAGAATAAACATGCAACTCAAGCAAAAGGATGGGACAACACACCGTATAGCCGCCAAATCAAAGAAAACAACAACCAGACGTAGGCATGCAGGTAGAGCTATAGAGAGGGCAGTACACCACTGCGTAGCCCCATGCGTTAAACTACAAATAGTCCCCAACCAAACTAGGCACGCCGTTCAATCCCGACCGTATGAAAACGTCATCCACAAATCCACAGCACAACAGAACAGCAGCCTTTCCAAGGCGTGGAGGCACTTGGCTGTAATCCACTTCCCACACGACAAGTGGCGATGAATCCCCTCTCTGGGACCGCAGGTCATGAATTGAGCTTATGAGAGGCTTGGCTACGGCTCCAGCTGATTCCCACCGAGCACCCAGCGTCAGAGCTTGCTACAACAGCCTTGCCAGTGAATATGGACCACTCAAGCTGACTTAATTAAAACACACTCGTCGGAGAAGTGGCTACACAAGCCAACTTGCCACCACACGCCACCGAGTAACGACGGGCACCCCGGAAGCAAAACAAAGACAGGAGAAAGTACCTCCCCGTGATATCCGCTAAGCTAAATATCCAAATAAGAGTGCGCCCTGCAATTAGGGTGATGGTAGCTCCACCAATCGCGCCCAGAGGAAATGGCACAGAAACTATTGTGGAGGTGTAAACCAATCTGCCACAGTAACAAGGAACGATGGTGTTGTAGAAATGTAGCGGAGTAAAAGTACAGATAATTGCTGTAAAATGTAACGAAGTAAAAGTCAAAAGTATGCACTATAAATTTTACTTAAGTAAAGTACAAATACGTGGAAAATTTACTTAAGTACAGTAACGAAGTATTTGTACTTCGTTACATTCCACCACTGCTCATAGGACCCCTCATCACTGCTTGGTGCTGTAGCCTATTTATGTAGATATTTCCTGATTTGAGTCCCAACGTATTTCCGTTTGATACATTTGTGAGAGCATTTTGTTTGTGTGATGCATAAAGCAACCAGACACCTCCTGGAGACTATACGCTGGTTTTTCTCTGTCTACTGGTGCAGAAAGATTGCACACACACACACACAGTAGAAGTGAAGTGCAACAGAAATAACTTTTGGCGAGATGTAATGTATTGGGTATTGTACACTGCCCATTTTCATCTGTTTTTATTAATGAAATAACTTATAAATAATCATTGGAATGTTCTTGATTGTCTTGTTTCTCTGTAAACATCACAACAATCTGTATCCTTGTAGTTCATCTTTAGAATGAGTTAAGAATCAGCTTAGAAATGTCATTCAAAGGCATTCAAAAATATTGGCATCAAATGACCACTGCCTCACACCTGTTCTCTGCTAGAGGACCATCCGTAGCTGGAATAAACATGTAGGCTACAACTCTTAGTTATGACCGCCGCGCAGCGAAGCGGCGGTCATATAGGTTTAGTCAGATTTTTTTTTTTGTTCTTTTTTTTTTTCTTTTTCGCATGCCCAAATTTCCGTCAAGGATTCCCGGGACACTGAAAGACCGGGGTACACGAAACTTGGTGGGCATGTAACCCCACATGGATAGCATGGAACCATCGTTTTTCGTTTTGATCTGTAGCCCCCCCGCTGGACTGGACCCCCGAAAGGAGGGTAGGGCAGACACAGTTTTCTGTGAATATCTCGAGAACCGTAGGGTTTAGGAGGACCATTTTTTTTTGTATGTTGATCTCAAGGGGCCATGTCAACCCATTCCATAACCACTCATTTCATGTATAGCGCCACCTAGTTAAACACAAAAAGGTATAAAATGAGGTGTTGTAATCGCAGGTATCTGTGACCTAACATACAAAACTGCACAAAATTGGAAGTGTAGGATCATTATGACACCCTCTGTATGCACGCCAAGTTTTGTGGAATTCCGTTCATGGGGGGCCACACAATAAATTAATTTATGTTACTATACACCAACTGGCCTGTAGGTGGCCGGAGACAGTTTTCTGTGAATATCTCGAGAACCGTAGGGCCTAGGAGGTCCACCTTTTTTATGTATGTTGGTCTTAAGGGGGGATGTCAACCCATCCCATTACCACTTATTTCATGTATAGCGCCACCTAGTTAAAAATTAAAAAGCAAAAAATTAGGTGTTTTCATCACAATATCTCTGGCTGACAAGGTCAAAACTGCACGAAATTAAAAGTGTAGGATCATTATGGCACCCTCCGAATGCATGCCAAGTTTGGTGTACTTTCGTTCATGGGGGGCCTTACAATAAAATAATGTATGTGTACATTTAGTGACGTACACCAACAAGGATTCCCGGGACACTGAAAGACCGGGGTACACAAAACTTGGTGGGCATGTATAACCCCACATGGATAGCATGGAACCGTCGTTTTTCGTTTTGATCTGTAGCCCCCCCCCCCCCCGCTGGACTGGACCCCCGAAAGGAGGGTAGGGCAGACACAGTTCTCTGTGAATATCTTGAGAACTGTAGGGACTAGGATGACCATTTTTTTTCCGTATGTTTGCCTCCAGGGGCCTATTGCACAAAAGCAGAATTACGACATCCGGGATAAGTTACTGAGCTGCGCTCAATAAATCCAAAACACGATCGTACAGGCTTAATTGGTTGCACAACGAGCAAGCCAGGATGAGCAGACACGGATTCATCAAGCCAGGTGAAACCTATCCTGGATAAGTGCGTGCTCACGGCTCTCTCAAATAGACCCCGCCACCGATCACAGATTCACTGATTCACCATGGCAACTAGAGCGGCTTCATTGCTTCTTCTACGGTGTGAAGTAGGTAGATACAGCAACACCTCTGTTAAGGAGAATATTGCAACTAGTTCCGCGACCACCACGCGTGAAATGGTTAGGCACTCCCGTGACGTCACATTGTCGCATGACAGGTCGGGAATGGCAAGTATGTAAAAGTTATTTAATGATCACAAACGTTTAAACGTTACGTATGACACATACTCACACAGTAGACATATGAACGCTTGCATGCACAGGCACATACACAGGCACACACACAAGCACGCACACACACACACACACACACACATATAACATACACATGTACATGCACACAATTCAAGAATTTCTCAGAATTATAAACAGGCAAGATGGACATGGGGTTGTATAAAATGAATTTTACATGTGAAATCTTTGAACTAATCATGTTTTGGTACTTGTTGTCTAGCCGATATCAGTGAGAATTGAGTGTGGATAATGCAATTTAGTGAGACAGTTAGAATCATATAGGCCTTTCAGCGTGACTTATTTTTGTGGAAAAAATGTGCTGGACTGGGCGGCGGTCATATTTTGTACCGCTCTGCGGTACATCTAGTTTTATGCAGAATGGGGAATGAAAGCTAGTAGCCATATTATGAATGTTGTCTACATTCGCAAGGTGCAGACGCACAGTTGCATTCCTGGGTAACGGTGCACACAGATGCTTGCATTGCATGCAGTGCAGCACGCATCACATTATGATAAATGCCCACATTAACGGTAACATTAACATTTATGCTAGTAATAGCCAGTGCTGTGATTTGATTAATGGTTTAATGGCAAACTTAAATAAATTTGCTGCATTTGCAAATGTAGCCTATACTAATCTGTGTAGATTAGTATAGGCTACATTTGCAAATTATCACCAGAAGTCAGTATGAAGGTTTTAAAAAGTTATATCTTAGTCTAGTCTAATCTGGCCTACTTTGCCGATCTGTGAAAGCATCACTGAGAAAGGCTGGACAGATTTGAGTTCTATTCTCTTCAGCCAACGTCGCATTTTAAAGTAGGCTAAACCTCTCCAAAATGATTGTTTGAAGCCAACACTGTAACAAGATTCTGTGATTTTCACAGCATCACTGCTGTTTTTGAGGAAAATGTGTACTGTATTTGTGAATACAGTATGTTGCTGTAGTTTCGCTATGAATTATGGTCAAAAATGGTCAAACTACAGTAATAAAAATTTGCTGCGAATCATAACACAGTAATAAATCTGACTCCTCCCTCACTTGTCAGCTTTTTGAAAATTTTGAAAAAACATGGCGGAAAATCAGTTGGGGTTTTCTGTTTTCTTTTTGCACATAAATACAAAGTTAAGCTCCCAGATAGCAAGGTGACATTGATATTATGTTGATTTTCCATCCAAATCATCATTTTGAAAAGATATTGAAAAGTCATGGATTTATGGTTTACTGGGAAATGTTGACGTGGTGATTGAAACGTGCACCGCGCGACGACGTTTGAACTGTCCGGCGGCGGGAGATCATTTTTGAGCAACAGTTCAGTCAGTTAGACCAAAGGTGTTCAGCACTCTGTCAAGTTCGCAGCTCCACCTTAATGGTAAGCAAGCATTTATTTATGTAACGTTAATGTTTCATTGTGAAATTGTACTACATTAAATTCGGGCATGTGTACAGTCTATGTACGTTGTACTGTCTAACTTACAAACTCATCCATGCTAAGTCATCAACTAAGTAAGTAAGGTTAGGCTAGCTATCATAGTTGCTGTTGCTGTGAAGGTGGCATTAACGTTAATGTTTTATGTTACGTTAACGTTTTGGCAGTCTCATTTATATTAGGCCTAGCTGCTACCTTAGTTCTCAGTAAGTTACAGTTTATTATATTCATATAATTTATATAAAACATTCGCTAGTAGTGCTAGGCCTAGTATGTTACTGTCACAATGTTAGGCTGAAGATGATGTGCTGCTGGTTAACGTTAACGTGGAGGTTTAGCTGCTACCAGCTAACTTATGTAACGTTAACAAAGATAACAATCTTTGACGTTAACTCATCGTAATCAGTACATATATCTATGTGTTGCTGCAAGCAAACATCATCAATGAGCTCACCCAGCTGGCTAACGTTAGCAGCTAAATATACCTTGCGAAACTGAGTTATGCTAACACCATCTTCAGCCTGGCATTTTGACAGTAAACTCAAAAAACATACAGTATATATATAAATGATTATTCTAAAGTTTCACTTGTAAGTAGCCTTCAGTTTCAGTTGAAAATTGTTATCTAACACTGTTTATCTTTTTTTCTTCTATTTCTGCTAGGTGCTGCTTCACTCTGCTACTGGTGGTGGATCAGGCTGACTGCAACCGTTGGTCTAACGTTAGGATGCAGCACACTGAGAATTTCTAAACGGAAAAAAGTGAATAAATGTACTTGCTTTTCAAACTGATAACAAGTTGTCAATGGTTATTTATGCAAGTTTGTGTAGCTTAAACCATACCTAGGCCTAGTCAAATTTATCCTGGCTGTAGATAAAGCAGGATATGAATTTCCCAAAATTACTGTATATAATATTACAGCACTGGTATTACTACTGTACTAAGTTACAGTATGATCCATAAGTACTGTGATTAAAAATACGGTAGACAATTCAATACTGTATACATTACAGCACTGGTAGTACTACTGTAGTTTGCATTTACAGTATCAGGCATAGGTACTGTGATTTCATATACAGTAGGTGTACTGTAGAGTAAAATACAGCAACTTGCTGGTTATTTGCTGCCAGCAAGTTGCTGTAAATTTTACGTTAAACTTTTTACAGTGAATAGTTGCCCTTAGTTCCAACAAAATGCAACACACCAGAATGATACTTACAATTTGTTTTAGGCTAGGCTACAGCTTAAACTGTTTGTCATCGACTTACATGAACATCAGACTGAGTACAGTTGAGACATGTGTACAGTTGAGACACCTTAAATATCTTGCTTGCACAGCAACCCCAAGTTGTGATTTTTGCTATGCACATGCGTATTAGTGCCCTCTTTGATCATGGCAAATTTGAACGACAAAAGTATCTCCCATCCAAGGATATCGGCACATGTTTTTTTTTTCCAAAGTAAGAATTTCACTTCACCATGCACCTTCGACAATGAATAGCTCATTACACTTATGTTACTGTTAAACGTAACTGGTATCATTACAAACATTATTCTGTGTCCTATAACCTGGCATATTTTATGGCATTGTGTCATGTAAGGTCGTTGCAAAATCTAGAGAAATGTGTGAGGTGGTCAGCGGGGTACAATTGAGACACACATTGGATTGTGTTAGGCTACTTGAACATTCCATTTGTAGGCTACTGTTCGCTATCTGTTCCTGTGTCACATTTTGTTCATGATGTATTCCTTTTAACCAACGCTAATTTAAATGAAATGAATGAATTCGAACTACAAACACTTTGCAATTGCTATGTTTTTATTTATTAAACTTTCCAACTAACGGTTAGTTAACTATACATCATTAAAGATGGGTGTCTCAACTGTACCAGGTGGGTGTCTCAACTGTACTCTATAGGGTACAGTTGAGACACAGTCAAGACAAAAAATGCACCTTATGTTTATGAGCTAATTGTGGAAAATTTAAACTACTTTGATTTATAATATTTTAGTCTACAAGCTAAGGAAATGGCATGTGGAATGTTGTGTGGAAAATCACTTATTTTCAGTATCTATTTTTTGTTTGATTTTGTGTGGGCAAAAAGTGTCTCAACTGTACTCAGTCTACCCTAGCCTACTGTTGTTTAAGTGTCACAAACTCCAGGCTGAAGTCAACTAAACTGTCACTTATTTTATGATAAGAAAGGACTTTAGGTGATTTCTATTTTCTCACCAGGATCAACTTTTACAGCCTGACCTATATAGGCCATTTTTATATGCTGTTTGCAGACTGACTTTGACAAGTTCCTGTAGAATGAGTTTTGGTCTGCAGACTCTTTAGACTCTAAAAGATGTAGGCGACTTGTCATTGCAGCCTGCTGAGCAATTCTAAATATATCTGATGTCAACACTGATGTAAATAGGGGCTGTCAGATCGTGTTATGGTCCAATTTGTTACTTTCAGTAAGTCAAAGGACATGCCATTATTTCATAGCGGTCGTCGGCGTGTCTCACGTCTATGGCGCGGGAATCGTGCCTAAAACCTTCCGACCGTCCATCTGATCAACCAACGGATCGACCAACCGAACGTCATACCACCCGCCTTACTTACATGTATCAGAATAATTTCCTTTTTATAAGCAGCCTACATGAACTTACACGTATCCAACATGTGCCCAGAATTGTTGCAACATGTACTTATTCTGTTGGAACATGATGGATACATGTAGGCTTGTGTTGGAACATGAATACAGGAACACTGCACAATGTTGAAACTTCATTAAATGAACATTCATTCGTCTATTTGTGTCGTTATTAGTGACAAGCTATTGCTATTGTTGCTCAAACTATTATGCGTTATAACCATCGGCAAAACAGGACAACCAATTATCTGCGAGATATGAGAAATGCCATAGGCTGGCCTTACCACATTTTCTCTTTCTTACATCAATGCGTTATGGAAGCATATGAGCCCACTTCAAATCTCCAAATATGTGATTATGTATCCTAGCCTATAGGCTAAGTTTAACAACGTTTTATGGACAATATCCCTCGGACTGCAATTTGAATAGATTTTGCTGTGCTTTACTCTAAAAGTAGACCTACGGCCATTTCTTAGAGTGGCTTGAGATTAACATAGCCTAAATACTGTAATGTTGACACTAATAAATACGTTTATAATAGGCTAACAAATGAAAAGTGTTTTCAGCTGAAATGGCATGAAGGCTATATGTGGACCGCCTGGACCTTTGAGCAAAACATCAGCAGACAGAGAAGCCCTCAGTGTAGCAATGCAGACTGTTCGGGGGACCTGCTTATCCAACTGTGGGTCGCCAGTCGAACTGACAGGCTTATCATAAATTCGCATTTACTTCAATTTGGCTATAGGCTACGATTAAAGTTCACAACTAGGCCTACTCGCAATATGCTGTCGACAACTCGACACTAGTTAACCACAATTTGTAGCCCTATTGGTCATGTTAAGCGTTACTTGCAATGTGAAACTAAAATCTAAGACAGTAGAAAATTATGTTTTTAATTGAATTAAGTCTTTAAACATAATTTTCTACTGTCTTAGATTTTAGACAAACAGACAAAATGCACCAAAAACAAAACCTCCAGAGAGGTAGCTACACATTTGTTGTTGCATGATAAAGCAATGAACGTGCTGGTAGGCGTTTGACATGACGTTTGATGGATCCACCGGATGGTAGGAAGGGAGGTTTTTGGCATCATTCCCGCGCTATACACGTCGGCATGGTGTGGAAACCCCTCCGCGCGGTGTCGGAAGGCTGTGCGCCACCAGACAGCGCGAAACGGCGGAAGGATATTGTACTTCACGTCATCTCAGTGCTTAGGCTTTCGCGAAGCAAAAATGTCTGCCTAAGGGAAACTCGCAAGTTACATACAGGGGATATTTGCAAAATATAATTATTTCAAGGTTGAAATCGTTGTCTGTCAGACGCGCAAAAGGAAGACAAGTCAACTATAGGCACACCAGATCGCCCTAGTTGGATTTTCAAACGAGAAAAGGTAAAATATTACCTTGGAAATCCAGAGTTTTCGCGAGAGCACAATGGAATTGTCTCTGCGATACACTATTACATTGTTCTTTGCCAGACCCTTAATCTTTCTAGATTATCAGGGTCTGGATTTTCCAGGCTAGTAAAATAGTAAAAGGGTTTCGGACTGGGTGAAAGAAGTTGGGATACAAGAAAGACTGGAGGTAGTAGGCTATGGAGTGAGGGGTTGGCATTTGCTCTGTTACTTTTACTTGTAAGGGCGTTTTCAAGTCCGAATGTAATGTGTTTTAGTGTCTGTGCCACACGCGCGCGTAGGTCTGTTGCTTTTCACTGTCTCTGTCTTATTTACTGTAAGGTGCCCTGATATTTAAAAACATGGAATCTGACAGATCGCGTTTGCACGCCGCTGCTTCTGTCAGTCTTAACATAACAGAACTGACCGCATGTTTTCACCCTCAAAATGGACTGTTGCCCCGTTTGTTGTTGCTAATAATTGTTACCAAATGCAATATTATATTTATTCTGTCGTCCACATGTTCATTATTGGAACAGTGAAGCGATGTTGCGTCCATGTGTGGCGAATGCGGCGGAGCAATAAAGCCTGCAACAATGTTGCCATAGACTGTCATTTTATAGCTTACAAACAGTAAATGCAATTTGTAACATTTTCCATTAGTCTTTCAGTTTCGTATTATTATGTTGTTATTGAATATCTGAGGGCATTCAACGGCCTCTCGTAGGCTAATGCACCGAAACAGTATACCATAGGCGGAGGCTCTTGCTTTTGGAATTTCATGTCAGGAGTAGCCAAGGCTGTTTTGTCATTGATCTAGCATTAGGTGTAGTTGACACCAGTGTGGCAATATTATCACATACACTGAGACCTACCAGCTTTATGGACTGAAGCCTTACTCAGATGATTTTCATTTGAGGTTGTGGTTACGATATAGCAAATGATCGCGTGCGTTCACGTGGGCATCTCTGCCTTTGATGATTGTATTCGCCGAGAATAAGTAGGGTAGGCCTACTCGGTTTTTTTATTTTCTAGATTTAGTTAAAAATCGCAAAGATGAACCGACAACAGCGGATTGCCGATATTGGAACCGATGAGGAGTTGAGTGACCTGCTGGACTTTAGTGCGGTAAGATTGGCTTTAAAGTTCATCTAGGTTTTTAAATAATAATTTTTCAAGATTATTGTTGTTTATGCATCTGTTATATGTGTGACAGTGCCATAGCAGTTCTCTGACTAAAAATGTTGTTGTACCTTGAGAGAAAGTGGAATAGAACATTATGTCCAATATTCCAATATATGGTTTAATGTTCTGCATTATGTCCAATATTCCAATATGTGGTTTAATGTTCTGCATTTCTCATTAGTGGGTCACTTTGATACTAAAAGTATGATTCTATGTAACTAATGACTATAGCAAGCATAGTCGGCCCGATTCTGGCTGAGTGCTGGCAGTGTCGGCTGAGGTCCGAGTCGGCTGAAGCACAGTAAACACAGTCGGCCCGATCCTGGCTGAGTGCTGCCACTGTCGGCGGAGTTTCAGGTCGGCTGAGGCACTGTCCCGACACTGACACGCAGTAGTTGGGCTGATTACTGAGTGTCTTATTTGGCCCGATTGGGGTATGATGGGCTACTGCCAGTTTTCGAATCAATCTCGGCAGACGGATTTCATACAGTGTGTGGCCCGATACTTCAGGAACGAACACTGATCAGTATCGCGGCTGTTGGCTGCAAAAATGAAACATTTAGCGACAGCCGGACGCTAAACGTACATGGCCCAATTCTGTAAAGTGACTGTCGGCCCATTACATGTGGAAGAGCCACGAGCAGAGCAACTGTTCAGTTTGAAACCAGCAGGACGGCGCGAAACTGTCTCGTTTTGGACACTGCCTGTGGTAAGTAACATGCAACTTTACCTTTACCTGTTATTGCATGTAAATCATTATGAATGTACGTAGGCTTATTATTGCAGACAAAGTTTAACAAGTAGCATAACAAGAATGGGTGTTTCAATCTAACCAGAGAGGGTTAAAGCGGAGCTAGTAATCAAGGATCTTTGATCTAACCCCCTTGACGATGACGAAGCTAGCGGTAACATACGTTATGATTTCTTAGCATACTTTGTTGGCCTAATTAGCTGCTACCGTTAACGTCAGTGTTGGTGGTCAAAAACGTTCAGTGCTGTAATGCAATGTGGTTTTCAAAGAAAAGTGTGATCTAATCATTTTAGAAATAGCTTAACAGTTAACCAGTATTGCTTGACTTAGAATATAGCGATTGATAATTGGACATTTCATCGTTATCTATCCAACTTCAGGCACTAGGCAGGCAGGACTGAGACTGTATGCCTTAAGAGTGTGTGTGTGTGTGTGTGAGAGAGAGAGAGAGATAGAGATGGTAGCAGGGTGGGTCCTGTCCTGGTCATGTAAAACTCATCAAAATCTGTATTTTAAGGTCGTTCTGTATTTTGTACTGAGGGGTTGTTTATGATCATGTAATCATTTTGAACACATATACTTCCATTAACCTAACGTTACTGTGACTTTTTTTAAATGTACACCTCAGAATCCAGGCCACACTGACCAGAGACCTGCCTGCACTCCTTTGGATGAAGAAGGCTACCCGTGTATACATGTTTGAACCATTTCTTGTGTTGGAAAAACAGGAGACCTGAAGAGCTCTTGGTAAGTTGTATATTGATTTAATAGAATAAGTAATCCGTTTTTGTTTAGATGAGCCAAATCATAGGAATCAGCTTTCATCTAGGCCTGTGTTTTGTGATGTGTCATTTTTAGATGCTTTTGGTTTGCCTCATCCATTATGTCAGCAAAGAACAGGAGTGGGCAGGAAACATGCGCTGTTGAAAACATGACCAACCAACTGGAGCACCCACAAGGCTCTTGTGAAGGAAGTCCACAAGCCGTTGTGCTTCAGGTCTGTACGTGTTGAAAAATATGTCTTGCTCTTGGTGATTGTCATTGGTACTATATCAGCATTTAACAATCACACAATGTCAATGTTGCCCAAAATAACTACCAGGGAGGTGTTACCAAGACAGCTGCAGAGTGGCAAGACTGGGCTTTAGTAATATTTTGTCAGACAGTAAAGGATAAATAGTTTAATGATTTTTTTCTTTTCTTTTGAAATGACATGCTGTCCATGCATCTCAAATTAAAGGATGGATGGAAAGAACTCTTTGATCAACCCCCACAGAGAGCTGAGGTGGCTTTCTGTAAGTATATTTGAGTGGACAAACAGAACTTCTCTGACAGATGACATGTTGAAATCTTGCTTTAGACCTCATAATGATCTTATAATATTATTTTATACCTAAATGCAGTTTGGAGACACCCCCGGCTGGTAGTGCTGCTGAAACTGGTGGAGGCAACAATGAAGCGGCAACAGAAAGAGAAGGCAGGTGGCAAAGGTTGCTGCTATTGAAAAATACTTTGAGAGTGAGTATGTGTGCATGTATGTAGCTGGGTAGGTCATGGTACATGGTACAAAAATACAGAATTTAAAGCACTTAACACTTAACTCACAACCCACAACTACTGACAATGGAATTACTATTTTAGAGTGAGTGAGTGAGGGAGAGAGATAGAATATTTCTGTAAATGTTTAATGTTAATTTAGAATAATTTATTTCTTTGAATCATTATACAGTTTTAAAATGTTTAATTGTTTGTGTTTTTGTATATGAAAAGTCGATTGTTGTAGATAAAAGTAGATTGTATATTTTAACTTGTTTAATTTCTAAAGTGTATATATGTAAAAGCTTGTATAATTTTTAAATGTTTGTTTTATTTGCAAGGTTGTGTTTGTCAAACTTAATAAAAGTAGCTTGTGCTTTTAATTACTAGTTCTGGATTTGTGTTTATTTTCAAGTACTTTTGGTAGTTAATGGGCCACATGTGGCCCGGGGACCCAGCCGACATTCAGCCAACACTCAGTCAGATCAGTTTTATAGTGCGTGGGCCAGTACAGGCCCAGAGGCCCAGCCGACACTCAGCCAACACTCAGTCAGATCAGTTTTATAGTGCGTGGGCCAGTACAGGCCCAGAGGCCCAGCCAACACTCAGCCAACACTCAATTATATAGTGTGTGGGCCAGACCTGGGCCAACAGAATGCATGACAGTCATTTCACAGTGTGTGGGCCATACCTGGGCCAACAGTTCCAATAAGAGTCATTTTACTGTGTGTGGGCCAGACCTGGGCCAACAGAAACAATGAGAGTCATTTTGCAGTGTGGGCCACATCTGGGCCAGAGGAAATTCTTTGTGTCAGTTATCAGTAACTGGGCCATTGTTGGGCCGGAGGCCCAGCCAGAACTGGGCCAACACTCACAAAACCCTGAGGCAAGGTAGTGGGCCAGAGGTGGGCCGGTAAAATTTTGCTATCTGGGTATGATATCTGTACTGTCCCTGTGTATATCTGTGTGTGACTGTATTTAGAGATAAGCGGGAATATTATGACTTTGCAGTGTTTTACTGTTCTGCATGGCTGAGTCAGTAGCTATCTGCTCCGGATTGCCAGGTTGCCACTAATCAGGGTCTGATTCAGTATAGTCCATGTGAGATGGGATGACCAACGCCATCTCCCGTCAGCCTGGAAGGATACTTAAACCCTAACTATTTCCTTGTCTAGTTAGAGCAGCTGATGGATCTTTAGGTGAAGTCATGCTGTCTCTCCCTTGATGCTGTAGCGGTCAGCTATGCCTGCCTACTTATAATGATAATAATATATTAATTAAATAGTAACTGGTGGGTTTTGGCGTAGACTGGTGGCAGTTGAGGGGGTCTGTTTGTGTTGGGACGTGACGCGATGACGTGAGTGAGCGTAGGCCTGTCATTATTTGAATGAAGTCTGTGGCGGGGAGAGTGTGGGCCGATGGCGGATGAGTTGCGGCAAGAGAGTACTGAGAACGGAAAGGATCGTATGGATTCTATTGGGATACTCTGGTGGATTATTCTATGCCCTGGGAGCACTTTTTGGACCCCGACATCCGTTTCCGAGAATTCTGCAAGACACAGGGAGAAGGAGCTTTCTATGACGAACAGCGCTGGATGCCGGGTTTGATACAAACTTTTTCTGTTGTGACCGGTTTCCCTAAGCCTTTTTGTAGCCTCCAAAAACCCTTTCACCTGCCCTCAATACCTACCGCTGCCCCAATCCCATTTAAATTCCTCGTTACAACAAACTATAGCCTACTTTTCCGTGGCGGCGCCCACACAACAAAACGTCTCACCCTTCTTTCACCCCTGACTCCTTCAGTTGATATTTGACCTACTCTAACTTTTGATTTCGTTTCATACATTTTCTTTCTTTCATTTTCTTTCTTTTGATTAGAGATCGTATGCTCTAGGAGCACGATTCACTTTGTGTTGTCGGCCTATGTGACCGACGTTGTCGGAAAACTGGTAGCCTGCATTAATATTCCTGAGCTCAATAGAGGGTTGTTGAAACTGACTACTATTTATATGTATGCTATTGTACGAAAGTGGGTTAACGAACAACTGCGTATTGAACATTTTCAGTTTGGTTTGAATGGAGTTTTTTTTATTATTTGGGGGCGATTCCTTTGTTCATATGCGCCTTGAGGGCGGCTTACCTACAGCTAGGCCTGACGTTGGTAATGCGCCACGGTCTTAAATACTGTTGTGAAATTGAACATTTCAATACACTCATTTTTCATTTAAAAGTTCAGAGTGAAACCGAGTCTCCTTCCCACATACAAAAAATAAGCTGGCGTAACTGAAATGAATATATGTCCGGGTTTCAGTCACGTTACAATGCGCATCATTGTAAATAAACTCTGTTCCTGATTTTTCATACTTTTGGTCTGACTGGGTCTCTATTAAATCTATGGTATCAAAATTACCATCAACCTGGACGTTTTCTGGGTCACTTAATCTTGACCTGAACCGTGAACTTTAATGCAGTGTCTAGACCTGAGATTAACTGATTTCTGTCCTTGTCACCCAACCCAAAGTTCAAATATTTAATCACCACACTGACTGTGAATCTTCCTTCAGGATAATTTGGACATTTTCATAAGTTTAGTTTAAATTGACATGAGCTGATGTTTTGTACGTCACCAGTGTGCAAACGATCAAGATCCCCTACGCAGAATACACAGAGATGCACGTGTTTCTTTTGCATCATCAATCAGACCTTCATGCAATGTTTCTGAACACAGTGCATGCTTTGCGTTGACTGTGGTGTGGGAATGTGACATTGAGACATGTGTCATCTCCTACAGCTGTTCTCCCCACCAGTAAGCAGTAGGAAGAACCGGCCGACCACCCTTGCAAGCAGTCAGTTCACCACTGCAGGTAAGCCCTAGAATAGGAGGACCTCACTCATGCACATTTTGATGGGTATAGAGGCTCACTCATGCACATTTTGATGGGTATATAGGCTCACTCATGCACATTTTGATGGGTATATAGGCTTCTCAAACCTCTTGCCTGTTTTTAATCCAACTGGTTTGTGGCAAATCTGGAGGTGTGTGTGTGGCTGTGTGCAGGGCGTTACTGTTTGTGGTTCATCTGTGAAAAGGCATTGAGGCTGTGAAGTAGTTCTATGAAGTGTGTAGGTCAGTGTGTGTGTGTGTGTGTGTGGGTCGTTTATCTCACACATAGTGCACTGAGTGGCAGATACATTGGAATGACAATTAGGGTTGAATGATGTTGGGAAAATACTGTATCTACTTGCGATTTTCCTGATGGATATTGCGATTTGATTTGGGATATACTTTTTGAAAAGTCAAGCTTCAGTTCAATATTCACTGTATGAAACACTTAAAATGACTCTGAAGTATTGCTTCTTTGACAAGACCAGAGCCACTTCTGCTTGCCTTGTTTTGCTACACATTCATCGTACGTCGTACTGCTGCCTATGCTTTTTAAAATGTTGCCCCAGGAAGTAACAAAACGCTTCAAAATAATCAGAGACGTGAGCTGCACAATTAATTGCATCCTTCAAGATTTGGTAATTGCATTAGTTAAAAATTATGATTTTGATTATAAATCGATTAATCTTTCAGCCCTAGTGTGTGTGTGTGTGTGTGTGTGCGTGCGTGCGTGCGTGTGCGCTTCATCTGTGCCGTAGAAAGCTCTCTAAAGCACTCTACTCATTTCAGTCTGAGAAGCGAAGCTCCCAGCTGGCTATGGGGGCCTTCCACCTGGAATTGCCATCAGTCAGTTATGGCCACAGATATGTGCAAATCAAGAGATCTCCCTCTCTCTCTCACACACACACACACACTCTCTCTGTCCCTCTCCACCCTTCCTGATCCACAGAATATTTCTCTCCTCGTCTGTCATGCTGCAGTTTTCCTGTAGACTTTATGTGTGTGTGTGTATGTGCGATTATAAGTCGCAAACGCTTAATGATAACACAGAGTGATATGAATGTGATGCAGCAGCAGTGTGATATTGTAGGTGAAATGGCCGTCCACCACTGTGAATAATGTAAATGTAATTTGAGTACATACTCTGAGCAGTCTGATGAAGCCTAAATAGACACGTTGTTGACCCTTGGCAATATTATGGTTTTTGTCACATTTAGAATGCATATTATTATTATTATTATTATTATTATTGTTCTGTAGAGTTAATTAACTCCCCCTGCATTGAACAGTTTCATAGATTTTCTTACAGTTGATGAACTCCTCTGAGTGAACAGTTTTACAGAGCAGCACACCCCAGCCTTCCTTCACACACACACACACACACACACACACACACACACACACACACACACACACACACACACATACTGTACACACACACACACACACACACACACACACACACACATACTGTACACACACACACACACACACGCACATATAGGTTGATACATTTTTAATATCTCAATGTAATTCAGTCCCAAAAAGGAAAAGGTCTTTTGTATTATTTCCACAGTTGACAAAGTCCCAGAGCCATCAAATGTATGTGGGCCTAACGTCATTGGGGAAGATTCCTCAGAAGACACTTTTCTGGACCAAGAGGATTGGGATTCTGTAGACAGTCCTGACTGGAGGAGAGACATGAGAGGACTGTCTGATAATATGGCTGAGTACGAAGATTTAGATTTACATTTAAATTGATTTTATGATCTTAATGAATCCATGCTTGATTACAGGCACTGAATTACTCCAATTCAGCCATAGTGTGTTTGGTTGTGCTAATTTAATTTCTTCTTTTCCAATACCTTAACAATGTTTCAGCCACCATGTCAGTTTGTAATTAAAATCTGTGCTCTTAAAGGTTGGACATTTCATCAGGCAAAATTCTGTGTCAGTATTTCAAACAAACAAACTGCTGCAAATCCTGTGAAGACAAAGCTGAAGACACCTCACACTGGATCCTGATGGAACCCTCTGTTTCCATGGAGACAGGAGTCCCAGTGTATAAACACAGCTCTCCACCAGGAAGTTTTCAGTGCACAGTGTCTGGTTTGCGCTGGGTGTGTGCGGTTGAAGTCTCTCTACAGTATCACTTCAGTGACCCCCATGTATTCAGAGCAGAGCTTGCCATGTTGCAGTATGAGCCAACTGGTCCCTTGATGGACATCAAAGTGCTCTCAGGTGAACTGTTGGAGGCTCATCTGCCCCATTTTGCCTGTCTGGAAGGTTCAGACTCCTCTCTTAGAGAGGCTGTAAGAGTTCTGCGTGGGGTCAACAGCAGTGTGACTCTAGAGAAATGTGAGCTGACCCGCTTCCACGCAAAGCTCCTCAAGCCCTCCTTCTCACTGACAGAAGTCCTGGTGAAATTTGGAATCCCAATGAAAGCCCATCTGGATGTGTTAATCTACCGCACCAGAGTGACACCCCTGGTTCTCCTCACATATGTCGTGCCACGGGATGCTTCCATGATTCAGGCCGTTGAGGAGGATTTACGAGAGACACAAGATGCTAAGAAGATCAAAACACATCGACCAGATATGTCCATTTGGATGCACACAAAGTTTAGCTTGAAGTCATCTGCCAGTCATGCTAGAAGTTCCCCACCAGAAATCACCCTAAAATACATCAGACCTCCTGACCTATTCCGGGTGGTCATTGATAAAGCAGAGGACTGTTTTGATTTGGAGCTGATCAGTGAAGGGCAGTCCATATGGAAAGCTACACTGGAAAGCTTTGAATTTGGTGAGACTGGAGAAATGGCATGCAGTCATGAAATGCCCTCAGCAGCATCCAGACGTTGCCAAGTCATGACCCACAGAGAGGTGGCTTACACAAGCAGAGCTGCCAGGACTGATGAGGAAGAAGGGAAAATGGCCTCCATGTCACACAAAGGTATATAATCCAATGCTTTATAAAAAACAATTATGTACAGAATAAAACATTTGAAAGATATTTAAACCTAGAAGTTTGTTCTTGTTTTGCATTGAACATGATTTGGATTCAGGTAACTACAAAATCTTACTTAGGTAGAGCATAGTAGCAGTAGCAGCTAAAGTCAGAAGTCAAAATCTTACGTTAATGATCTCGTTCTAGATCGACTGTTCATGATTCGTCCTGATCTCATCAAGAAAACATCGGGAGCTCTACTCCGAGATCTGTTGGATGAACTTCAAGCTCCGCCTCGTGTGATAAGCAGCAGGGAGGCAGAAGACGTCCTGCAGAGGACCAGCGTGCCGCAGGACCAGGTGACCTCCCTCATCGACATGGTGCTTAAAAAGGGGGACAGAGCATGTGGCATCATGCTCTCCCTCCTTAAAGAACTGGACAGTTACCTTTATCAAGACCTTGGCCTGTAAAAACAAACCTGTGGCATCATGCTCTCCCTTCTTAAAGAACTGGACAGTTACCTTTATCAAGACCTCGGCCTGTAAAAACAAAGCGTGTAGCGCATGGTCTCCCTGCAGGTGAGAGAGGAGGCTGCATCATATCATGACTTCACTGTACAGACAATATGACAACTCGGAAAGAGATGAAAAGATGGTTATACGTTAAATGTATGACCAATATGTTCATCAACAAAACTCTGATACTTTATGATAAATTGTTATTGAAAAGACATTTTCTGCTTTCCACTTGTCACTGTTGATTTATTTTTAGAACCTATTAGAGCTTCTACCAGCTCTTGGATTATATGCATTTCTACCTAGATTATAGAATACACGTAAATATTGTTCAAAATACTATGTCTATAATTTATGGTTATATATGTAATCTATATAATCTAGCTAATGTTTTTTTTTTCCTCAGTTAATGCTATTTAGGTTATTTCACAATTTTATATAGATGTTAATTGATGCATTATAATGTATCTAACCACCAAAAAAATTAATACAATTGGGGGCTTGAGAACCTGTGTTCTCTTTGAAGGATGGGTCTGGGTCATAAGTATAAGTATATACTCTTAATCCCATGAGGGAAATTTGGTCTCTGCATTTATCCCAATCCGAGAATTAGTGAAACACACTCAGCACACAGTGAACACACAGTGAGGTGAAGCACACACTAATCCCAGCGCAGTGAGCTGCCTGCTACAACAGCAGCGCTCAGGGAGCAGTGAGGAGTTAGGTGCCTTGCTCAAGGGCACTTCAGCCATTCCTACTGGTCGGGGTTTGAATCAGCAACCCTCCAGTAACAAGTCCGAGGTGCTAACCAGTAGGCCACGGCTGCCCATCTACTGACCTGCACCGGTTTGGTCCAAATGCTCCTCAGACCAAGCCTCACAAAAAAAAAATTTGAAAGCCTGTATGTGGCAACCACTCAAAATCAGCAAACATGTGAACAATGCTTTTGGAAGTAATGGTAAATGTCAGCTATTCTTTAGTTGTCATGGAGCTTGATGTGAGTGTTTACAGTCACACCCGTGGCAAAATAACATCAAGCTGGCGACTATGCCCAGGTGCCGGTCTCATTGGACCCCTCATCATTGCTTGGCGTTGTAGATCTTTCCTGATTTGAGTCCCAAAGTATTTCCGTTTGATACATTTGTGAGAGCATTTTGTCTGTGTGATGCATAAAGCAACCAGCCACCTCCTACTGGACACGACTACGCTGGTTTGTCTCTCTCTACTGGTGCTGCAAGATTATCGCAGCCACTGCCGGTCAGCTGATCCAAGCTAGTACCGAGAGGTTGGGTTACAGTGGTTCTCAAAGTGTGGGGCGGGACATCCGTGGCTGGAATAAACATGTATAGCTCTTAGTTTTATGCAGGCGGAGAGGGTGAATGAAAGCGACTGTAGTAGCCTAGCCATTATGAATGCGCCTTGCGAATGTAAATAACAGACGCACAGTCGCATTCCTGGGTAACGGTGCACACAGACGCTTGCATTGCATGCAGTGCAGCACGCATCTCGTTCACTTTACATGGGCTTAAGAGAATTGTGGTCCTGATGTGTTGTTTTTCTCCCGTCGCCGTTTTCAACTTTTTGCTGCACCAATGGACAGCAACGCAAGGCACCAGCCAATCAAATTACGGTTATGCTTTAAGGCATACACCATAGTACACAAGCCCATCTGTCAGGAAAACCCACCGGCATGCAGTAAGGCAACACAACTGTGAATCTAGGGTCAGTCGCACTTCTTTTGGGGAAGCTGTCTGCAGTCCTCTCTGCATGGATAATCCTGTGTCATATGGTCCCATTGAACCATTTCAAATAGGTTGCAGTGATGTGTCCTTGGCAGAATGATAAACAACATCCATTTTTTTCAATGAAGATGCATGCATGTATATTATATCACCATAATCTAATATTGATAAGAAAGTACTGTGGACCAATCTTTTCCTTGCAGTGAAAAGAAAACATTTCTTTAGACGAAAATAAAATCTTAACTTAGGTCTCAGGAGTCATGTGTCTTGATCATAAAGTCTTCAATAATGAAGTCATTAAAGGTCTCATCTCATCGTTTTTTCATTAATTTTGCAGTGGTCTGTAGTATTGATGAATGCCCTGTGAGCCGGTTTTGGTGAAAAAAATGCTGTCCTGCGTCTGTTTCATGCTGTTCTAGTTTGGTGGGGAAGGTGGGCGGGGAGGATGCCTCTAGTCATGAATATTAATGACATGCTAATGAATTCACCTCTGATTGGCTAACAGTACTGTGACGCTTCCTCCAGTGCGTCCTCATCCGATTCTGCCTGTGCTATGCTCCATATTCAACTTTACAGTGCTAAAACCTGGCTAAAACTCGAGTCAAAACTGTTGCACAAAATGTCTTCGGAGATACAACTTCATGTGTTTGATCCTAGTATTCGAGTAGGAAGAAGAACCGCTTCCTGATCGTTTGTCGGTGAACGTTGGTTTAATAGAATGGTAACAATTGCCTGTCAGCTTAAAATTTCTCCTAAAAGAGGTAAACGTTTGTGACAATCGTCATCTTGCTTTCAAGTAATAAACAGTTGGAAACGTTTTAAAATAAAGACCTATTTCTTGACACAGTCAAAAGTCTTTGCAATCTTCCTAGTAGATATTTTATTTCACAACACAGGTAAGCACCCTAAATGCAGTTCAGCCACTGACCTAGCCTGCTAATGCTATCGGAATAGCTAGATAGTTATGGTTTGAATTCCATGATACTATCATTGAAAGACCACTTGGTCATAGCCCAATATATAGATAGATCTAAATGCAAACACGCCTACCTAGCTATATTTTGCTGGAATTGTACCAGAATGCCTACAGAAGCAGAGAATGTGTGCTGAAAGACTTCTCCGGTAATGAGAACTATGGCTTTGATAGCCTGACATTGACATTGTTTTCTGTCACGTATGACAGAAAAAGTAGCCTACTATAGGAATCTTATAGTATTTTGGGACTAAATATTACAGTAATTTTATTTATAGTATTTGGACATACTATAGGTACTATAAGCCTATCGTCCCATCATGTTTCAAAGCTGCCACCATCATACCTGTGCCGAAGAAAACTGCTCCATCCTGCTTCAATGACTACCGCCCTGTGGCACTGACACCCATCATCATGAAGTGCTTTGAGCGGCTTGTCATGTCACATATCAAAGCCATTCTCCCCCCACCCTGGACCCCTTCCAGTTTGCATACCGAGCCAAGCGGTCTACAGAGGATGCAATCTGCTCTGCCCTCCACCCAGCCCTCACCCACCTGGAAAAAAGAGACTCATATGTGAGATTGCTGTTTATAGACTTCAGTTCTGCATTCAACACCATAATACCACAACAACTCATCTGCAAACTGGACAAACTGGGACTCAGTACCTACCTCTGCAACTGGCTACTGGACTTCCTCTGTCAGAGGCCCCAAGTAGTACGTGTTGGCAACAATACCTCAAGCAGCATCACACTGAGCACAGGGGCCCCCCAAGGCTGCGTGCTCAGTCCGCTGCTCTTCACCCTGCTGACGCATGACTGCACTGCAACCTACAGCAACAATCACATAGTGAAATTTGCTGACGACACAACTCTGGTGGGTCTCATCACCAAGGGCGACGAGACTCAATACAGGTTGGAGGTCCACCATCTGACCACGTGGTGCAGGGACAACAACCTCCTGCTGAACGTCAGCAAGACCAAAGAGATTGTTGTTGACTTCCGGAGAGGTCACACCCAACACCTGCCACTGACCATCGACGGTGCTGTGGTGGAGAGAGCGAGCAGCACCAAATTCCTGGGGGTGCACATCAGTGAAGACCTCTCCTGGACCACCAACACTGCATCACTGGCGAAGAGAGCTCAGCGCCGCCTGTACTTCCTGCGGAAACTCAGGCGAGCAAGTGCTCCACCAGCCATCATGACCACATTCTACCGAGGCACCATTGAGAGCATCCCCTCCAGCTGTATCGCTGTGTGGGGCGGAAGCTGCACTGAATACAACAGGAAAGCCCTGCAGCGCATAGTGAACACAGCTGGAAGGATCATTGGTGCTTCACTCCCCTCCCTGAAGGACATTTACACCACCCACCTCACCCGCAAGGCGACCAAAATTGTGAGTGATTCAAGTCACCCCGCTCACAATCTGTTTGATCTACTGCCCTCTGGGAAGAGGTACAGAAGCCTGCGCTCCCGCACTACCAGACTCACCAACAGCTTCATACACCAAGCTGTAAGGATGCTGAACTCTCTCCCTCCTCTCCCCCCTCAGCTACATAACATCCTGGACATTGGACCCACAATGGCCGCCTGCACTACTCCACTTGCACACTTGCACACTTTACAACTTGGTGTTGTTGTCCTGAAAACACAACACTTCTGCTGCTCTTACATAACTTGCACCACTATGCCACTTTCTTTATTACTTAGGTCAAACAGAACTACCCAAGCCTTTTATTGGCCTGACTTTGCACTAGTATTTTATTGACTGTCCATGCACAATTTCAACCAAATTTTGCTGCTCTTATTTTTTCATTATTATATGTGCCCTCTTATTTACTTATTTACTTACTTTTTTGTTTACTTGAATGTTATGTTTGTCTGTGGACTTAAATTGGTAAAATATGTCTTGTCTTCACCGAGGGATAGTGAGAAACGTAATTTCGATCTCTTTGTATGTCTGGAACATGTGAAGAAATTGACAATAAAGCTGACTTTGACTTTTTGACTTTGATAAGACTACTATAGAAAAACTATAGCGGTTACAGGATATTATAGAGTTATTAGTAGTACTTCTACAGTATGTCCCAATTATTCCTATAAGATTACTATAATATTTTGTCCCAAATATTATAAGATTCCTATACTACTTTTTCGTAAGGGGATTGCTCATGTGGTTAGAAAAATGGGCAACACCAGTACCCCTGTTGTCTGTATGACCCTGTACCCAGGATTAGAACCAGTCTGCCTTAGCATAATGTACTCCCTTCAAAATGCACTAAACATTCGACTATGACGACTATGGCCCTCTGTGAGACAGAAGATATGAAAGGTAAGATAAACCTTTAGCTTAAAAGGGACAAAAACTGATGAAACTCCTAAAACAAATATACAAAACAGGTCAATTGTCTATAAACAACTTTATTATATTTACATACAGCAGTAGTACTCAAAGTGTGGTCCGCAAGCTCTCTCAAGTGTTCCACAAGTAGATGTGGTAAAATATAATAGATGAGTTGTTTGCAATATTGAACCAACTTGTATGTAAATCCAAACAGTTCTGCAACACTGATGTAACCTATGCCAGTTTAAATCATACGAATCCTCTGACACCATAAGCAAGGTGCAAAGACAATAAGCAAGGTGGTTCAGTAAGAAGGCCTATTGTGTAATATACTGTTGAAGTAGGTCTACTGTTTTTCTTTTTTTGCTAGGTGGTCCGTGAAACACTGACAAATAGTAATATTGCAGTCTATTAAAATAATGCAAACACAAAACAAGGACATCCAAACTATGCACAGAATTAACAATGTCTTCTTTTTGCCAGATGATGCAGACATCTGGCCTACAGATCCTTTGTTAGATAGTGCTGGGATTATTTAGGGAAAAAGGTCTGAGTTGTTGTTTCGGCTTGTATTGTCCTGGGGATCCGAAGGGACAACACACAAAACACATTCGTTGGCTGTGATGATTTTATAACATTGCTCTTTGATTGCGCTGGGCCATAGGTGGAGCCATCAGGTGTTATTGTGGAGATGTCGCTTTCATCCTCCTCCTCCTCTTGATCAACCCGAGGTCTTCTAGCTGGCCTTGGATGAACAGGCTTGATGGCAGTAGAGGTAGCAGGCCCCCATGCCCATGGTGTATCCGAAGTGCTTGTATCAATACTCATACTTTTCATGAAGTATTCTGTTTGGGTACCTAAAGTAAATAAATATGTATTACTGTCAAGTTACAAGATACTAATAGTACACAGGACATTCACTATCTCACAAAACTGTACTGGTACAATGGAAACAAAAATATTTTAGTGAATGTGGTAAGGTGTATGATGTACTAAGTAGCACACCCACAAGAAGACATTCGGTAATATCAATTCTATCTGTTATGCAATTCATGGGTTTCATCAGGTCCATTTACACAGGTGTATTAATCAAGCACCATGCAGTCTGCATTCATAATCGAGGTGCTTGATTTTATACACCTGTGGAAAGTGACCTGAAGAAATCCATGAATTGACTTTCCAAAACATTGACGAGCACATAAGAACCTGTATTAGCCTACTAGAAAAAGACTTCTAGAAACTAACTAGTACAACAATAAAAGTTAGATCACAAACCTCGTCCACCAGGACTGGCTTTAGAGCATACAAAAATGTGAGCACTTCTCATAATACATTAATGTTGGTCTGCCTCTATAGTTTAGCTGTCCTGTAACCCATGGTGTATGTATGATAGATAGATGGATAGGTGGTTACTTTATTGATCCCTTAAGGGTTGTTTGGCTGTATGGTTATATGTCTTATGTTTTAAATGTTTTATTGGAGCTAGTATTATGGCATTATGTTCTATTGCTGTATGTCAATTGCTATGTGATTTAATATGGAAACAAAACATCATTGTATGTCAATGTAATAATGGCAAGAAGACATAAATTAGACTGAAGATTTTCCCTGTTTAGACTAGAACAATACCCGTACTTAGTTGAGCATAAAATATTGTTGCTAATATTATTATTTGTGGTTTAACGCTTAGGTTAGAAGATTATAGGTTCAACAAGCTAAATCTCTGGGTGGTGTGGTCAGTTTCTTATGAGTGTAGCTACACCAGGCACGTAACTAAAGCATTCCGTTCGCGTTATGTACTGCAACAATTAGCTTCCAATAGGCCTAATCAATGGAAGTAGCTACACCTGGCGTGTTAGTGGCCTGTAGGCTACGTTCGGGAAAATAGACCATTCCTCTAATGGATTTTACCAGAGCCCTTCCTATTAGGCATTCTCTGATTTTACACGTCGCGAACAGAACACTTCAGTTACGTGCCTGGTGTAGCTTCCTGTAATATAGGCTAGCCTAAGCCTAGCTTGTACCCTTTTCATGCATGCTAACGTGAAGAATATGAACATGCTATTTTGTAACAGACGTTAGGTGGAAAAGTTTGTTTGTACTTACAGCCTGTGAGCTGGTGGTCGATCGTCATGACGGTACAGAACCAGGTTTTCAGAACATCGATGCAAAACCACTTTCTAAGGCAGTGAGTGTGGTCGAAATGATTGGAACACAGAACTAATGTTGCACTACTTCGGTGGTGGTGTTCCAACGATAAATCCGAACCATTTCTTCCTCAACTCATGTTTCTAAGGCAAGACATGCAACATTGATGTGTTATTGCCAAAACAATAAAACAGGCACGATTTTTTTCCCGCCATGTTGGCAACTTGCTGTTAGCTCCTACTAGCTGCAGAGAGACAATCCCCTAGCCGCAAAATCTTCCAGTCTTCCTGTAGGCGGTCACAAGCCAAGGTGGGCGAGGCCATGAATAGTCAGTTTCCCTTCGGCGTCATTGGGAAGGGCTCTTTCTGATTCGCTTGTTTTTCCGGCCGCGTATGCCAGCCTTCAGTTTGAAGTGGAACAAGTTTACTTTTACTCCGTGTAGCTTAGCATTCGTTATTTGTTTGTTTGTATCACATTCATAAACAAATAATGAAATAACAAGTCATTTTTTCACTTTTGATTATCAATTGCATATCAAATGAACGAATGATACATGGACCGTAAGGAAATGCCAGCAGCAGTAGCAGCAAAAAATGTCCTGTCCTGTTAGTACTGTCCTGAGTAGTGTCCCGAGACACCCAGACACTGTCCTGTAACACCCAGACACTGTCCCGTGACACCGATTACTGTCCTGTGACACCTAGACACTGTCCCGTGACACCGATGACTGTCCTGTGACACCCAGACACTGTCCCGGGACAGTTAGCCACTGTCCTGTAACACCCAGACACTGTCCCGTGACACCCATGACTGTCCCGTAACACCCAGACACTGTCCCGTGACACCCAGACACTGTCCCGTGACACCTATGACTGTCCTGTGACACCTAGACACTGTCCCGTGACACCTATGACTGTCCTGTAACACCCAGACACTGTCCCGGGACAGTAAGCCACTGTCCTGTAACACCCAGACACTGTCCCGTGACACCCATGACTGTCCTGTGACACCTAGACACTGTCCTGTGACACCTATGACTGTCCTGTGACACCCAGACACTGTCCCGGGACAGTTAGCCACTGTCCTGTAACACCCAGACACTGTCCCGAGACAGTTAGACACTACCCCGTGACACCCATGACTGTCCTGTAACACCCAGACACTGTCCCATGACACCTATGACTGTCCTGTGACACCTAGACACTGTCCTGTGACACCTATGACTGTCCCGTGACACCTATGACTGTCCTGTGACACCTAGACACTGTCCCGTGACACCTATGACTGTCCTGTGACACCCAGACACTGTCCCGGGACAGTTAGCCACTGTCCTGTAACCCCCAGACACTGTCCCGAGACAGTTAAACACTGTCCTGTGACACCCATGACTGTCCTGTAACACCCAGACACTGTCCCGTGACACCTATGACTGTCCTGTAACACCCAGACACTGTCCCGGGACAGTAAGCCACTGTCCTGTAATACCCAGACACTGTCCCGTGACACCCATGACTGTCCTGTAACACCCAGACACTGTCCCGTGACACCGATGACTGTCCTGTGACACCTAGACACTGTCCTGAGACAGTTTGCTACTGTCCTGTGACACCAAGCCACTGTCCGGTGACACCAATGACAAATGTTCCAAATGTGAATCACTTTGAGCTGCATTCTGTGAATGAAAGGTGCTATAATTAAGCATATTGTTATTGTTATTGTTATTGTTATTGTTATTGTTATTGTTATTATGATTATTATTATTATTATTATTATTATTATGTAGAATCATTTATGTCTTTGAATCATTGTACATGTATGTATGTATGTATCTTAGACCTTTTTATTTGTTTTGTTTTAGATAAAAGATGTAAATTGTTTTACATAAAATTGTACATGTAAAAATCCTTCTTTGCTTTATGATTTTTGAATTTTCAAAGTTGTTTGTTAGAATTTTTAATAAAGATGACTTGTGCTTTAAAGTAGTAGCTCTGGATTTGTGTTTTGTTATCAAGTAATGTTCAAGCACAGCTGACATTCAGCCAACACTCAGTCAGATCAGTTAGTGTGTGGGCCAGTGCATGCCCGGGGACCCAGGCAACCCCTTAGCCAACACTTTGATAAACAATAACACCCACACCTGGGCCGACAGACAGATAGATAGATAGATAGATAGATAGATAGATAGATAGATAGATAGATAGATAGACACTTTATTTGTCATTTACACGACATGGGAGTATGAAGAGAACAGACCTTTTGATTGAAAGATACATCTTGCTGATGCGCTGGGACACATCATCAGTGATGTAACCTGGGGTCACTGGGTGTTTCGGGTCTTTCAACATCAGACACCCTCGCCCAGGCGACCCGACCAGAGTTGATCAGACTCCGGCCTGTGTCCCAGCAGCATTCTTCCACGGATCAGCCCTCTTGATCCAAAGCCATCTTGTGGCTCTTTCTGCGGCTTCAGTTGCAGATCTGATGGCCTTCCTCTTTGCCTCACCGGTGAGGCCCAGCATGGTGAGGACTTTGCAGAGGGACCGCCCTGCAAATCCTCGGCATCCCACCTCCAGGGGTTCACAGTAAGTCCTCCAGCCTTGGCTCCTACACTCCTCCACCAGCTCCTGGTACTTGGCACGCTTCCGCTCATTAGCCTCCTCCATGCGTTCTTCCCAGGGCACTGTCAGTTCCAGAATGATCAATTGTTTGGTGGAATCAGAAACAATGATCATATCTGGTCGGAGCCGTGTTGTTGTTATTCTTGCTGGGATCTTCAGCTGTTTGCCCAGGTCCACTTCTAGCTGCCAGTCTGTGGCGGTAGTGAGGAGACCTGACCTGGCCCTCGCTTGGATAGTGGGCTTCTCTCCAGCTCTGTGGAATCTGATTGACTGAGGCTTGCTGTAGTTCTTGGTGGTAGTAATGGCCTTGGCTATACTCTCAGCAACCGCCTTCAGCACCTGGTCGTGGCGCCAGCGGTAGCGCCCCTCTCCAAGGGCTTTAGGGCAGCTACTGAGGAGGTGTTCCAGGGATCCCCCTCCTGGACACTGGAGGCAGGATGGTGTCTCTGCTTTGCCCCAGACATGGAGGTTGGATGGACTGGGCAGGACATCATAAACAGCTTGGACTAGTAACCTGATGTTAAGGGAGTCTGCTCTCCAGATGTTGGGCCAGGTGATCTTCCGTTGCAGAACATTCTCCCATTTAGTCCAAGCTCCCTGTTGTCCCATACCCACCATCCTGCTGGCTCGTTCTTCCTCCACGCCTGCCCGCACTTCCTGCTGGATGAGATGTTGCCGCTGTTTTCCCTGGGCCTTGTCCACCCTGGTTGATGGGAAATAGCCAATACCTGCGCGTCCTGAGGCTATGGACCCCACCAGTACCTTCTGCCTCAGTCGCGACTCTGCCACTTCCAGAGCCTCGACTGCCCTCCATTTCCGGCCTGTTCGCACCTGGATGCCAGCCGATGCCACCTTTTCATCCCTGGATTCCCTGTACTGCAGGGCTTCTCGAGTTCTAGTCACCATGAACTCTTCAGTGAGTCCACTGAATGGAAGCTTCAAGGTGTTGCTACTGCCGTACAGGGCAGCACTGCTCAGACTTCGGGGTAGGCCAAGCCATCTTCGCAAGTGGCTGCTGATCTTTCTCTCCATGGCCTCTACAGTTGTAATGGGTACTGCGTATACTAGCAGAGGCCACAGGATGCGGGGCAGGATGGAATGCTGGTAAATCCAGGCCTTGAACAGACCAAGTACTATAGTGAATAATAAATAAATACAATATAACATAACATAAGTGCTTGTTTATGGAAGTCCACAACAACCATCTCCTTGGTCTTGGGGAGTTTGTTTTCCTTGCATAACAAAACAATAAGTCATTTTACGGCGTATGGGCCACACTTGGGGCAGAGCAAATCTTTATGTCAGTTTCCACTGATTGGGCCATGGCTGGGCATGGGCAGGGATGGGCAGTATTTCTAATACATGTATTTAAAATATGTATTTAAAATACAAAATACTATTTTGTAATTTGTATTTTATTGAGATGATGAAAATGCCTTCGTATTTTGTATCAAAATACTTCAGTATTGTGTATTTTTGTATTTTCAAAATACTTTAAAAATACTTTCTGTGAAACACTGTGATGACATCTATCTAACTATCTATACTGTAAAGCACGAAATGTCTGTCTCTGTCTGTTTGTGGCACCCTTGCATGGTCAAGCTGGAATGATTAACAGGCCCCAAAACAACTATAAAATATAAAAAATATTTTATATATATATATATAAAAAATAGTCTGAATGCAACACTGTTTGAGAAGTTAGTTGTGCTCAAGGCATCAACTGAGGAGACACGACTAGCTAAGGTTACACACACTCCTTTGCTCACACAAGGACAGCACAAGGACTTAAATTCACAAGCTTATATTGCAACACTTGAGTTTGCTATTTTCCTTTCTTTTTTCTGTTTTACAGTTTAAATTTGTCTATGTTCTCTGACCTGTGAAATATTTCAGTGCTATGGTAACTTGATAAGATACCTCAAACAAGGACATTTCCAATTTTGCACATTTTAAATAACAAATGATTGATAATGTCATAATAATTGCCTTCTAATTGGCTCAACTGATTGGATGGTATTAATGTGACAACCTGATTTTTATTTTTACTTTTTTTTTGTATTTACATTGATAGAAGTTGTGCACACACCAGTTTTAGGTGTATACAAAATTATTCAACTGTGATGAAACTCACTATAAGTGTGGTAATGATGGTGTTAAATAACTTAAAAGGTTAAAATGCTACCTAGTTTAAATTTCTAAATCAGTCATCTATTTGGATTGCTTGTCTTTCAGTTATTGTCACTGATTCATAGTGGGCAATCTATTACACCAACTGGCTGGAAAGTGCAACAGTTGTAGAGTCGGCATTGCATGTCGCTGCAAAACAGTACATCTCCAAACTTATGAACAGTAACTGTCAAATAAGGAATTTGAAGATGACATCCGAAAAGCATTAGATTGCATAGAAAACTGATTGATATGAATACACTGTACAGTTTATGTAGTAATAATGCACTGGTTATGAATAACAACTATTTTAAGTAAACATACAATTAGGAATGCAATTAGTAGCCTAAAGTTTTTGTTCTAAGATTTATTTCTCTTTTGTGGCCCCAATTAGTCCAGGAAACTAGCAAAAATGTTACAGACTGCCATAATCTGTGATGAAGATATCATAGATGTTGACCTTGTGCTCGACGTAATGATGCCTGAGGTAAGGAAATTTGAATATAAAAGCCATGCCATATTATGATCAGTGTGGTTTCTCCAGAATAAATAAACCAAACCATACCAAACATGCATATTGTCACTACATTCTCATGCTATTTCCAATTTGAAATCTGTTTGCATTTGAAGGTTTCCATCAACATTGTCACGAACCACGAGGGTTTCTGCAGGTTTCTGGCGGAGAGGTTCATGTCCATGCACCCGGCATTGGAGTAACAACCATTGCTGTTTTTTTCTGTATTTATACATTCTTTTTTCATGTATTAGTTTTTTATTTATTTATTTATTTATGTCTTATTGGATTTCAATTTATTATCTTCATTTCATTATTTACTATATGTGTGTACTGGGGAAATTTGTTTTTTTTTGGTGTTAAGTTTATGGTGTATTTTGTTCTGAGAGAGAACTGAACCATGCAAGGTTTTCCGTATTTAGATTTACAAAGCTTTTTTGTTTACAAAGCTTTTTTGTTCTTATGTTTAGAATTAAAATGTGTTCTCCAAAACTGTCCAGTTGTCTGTTTTTGTGATCATCTACCCATGGATGGCTACAACATTTGGTTAAGCAATCCTATGACTTAACAGACCTGGGGGGTATTCCAAGTACATGGTTTAGTGATAAACCTGGGTAACTTAACTCAGAGTAAGTGGTAAACCTTCTACAACAAGAGCCCTATGGTATTGTTTTGTTAGGAGAATGAAGCCATACAGCTCTTCTATTAGGAGGTTTACCACCTACTCTGTGTTAACTAACCCAGGTTTGTCACTAAACCTCGTACTTGGAATACCCCCCTGGTAAGATGCCTAAATATTTACACATTTGCCTATAATAATTATCTAAACAATTATTATTTATTCTTAAAAAATTTGCTGGCACAAGGAGTTTCATTAATTATATTTCCCTTTATGCATGCATGACGATAAACTACTTGAACTTGAACTAATGCTGCTTGTGGAATATCAACAATATACATTAAGTGTTTAATATACGTAGGCTATTTGTTGTAAGTAAAAAGTGATTTATATATTTCTTGGTTACAAGTAGCCTAGGCTACAAGTTAATAACAAATAGAACAGAAAGAGGTGGAAGGTAGCCTAATAGGCCTAGGTGGCATAACAAAACATTTCCAAAGCAACTGAGGTCGACAACGGATACTTGTGTTTTTATTTGGCGTTTTACCTAACTTTACACTTTCCACGACGAGACAACCATCATGACAGCGCTACACACCTAGCACACCTTTACACAAGACAGTTCTGCCAGGCACAACGTAACTTAAGCAAGACAATGCTGGATAAACAAAAAACATGTTTTACAGCAGAATAATATTGGCCAGACGTCGCCCTACATTCAGCGTTGTAAGTTATGAACCCACTTTCTACAAGCCACATGTCTTCCTAACATCCCGACATTGAAATTGTATTTTCCAACGAAACAAATAAAGACAAAAAATAGCTTTGTTCGTGATCTGTCTAGAATCTTTGATACCACTAGCCAACTTCCGCAATACAGTGCCACAAGACAGTGCCACAAGACAGTACGCAACATCCGCAAGACAGAGGACAGGACAAAAGTACGGTCCCACACAGCAGTAGACTCCTAGGCGGATCCGCCTTCAAGACGCCAAACCCGCGTGACTGTCGCATTCGTTTTGGTGCCGCACAGAGGATCAGCTCCGCCTCCAGGCGGCCCCGTAAATTCTACTGTCAAACAGCGGATCCTGAGTGGACCCATGTCGGATCCGCGGGCGCGGACGCGCATTTACTGTAACGGTTGAACATGACTGTACACCAAGAGCCAAGAAGAGTCATACTAGTGGATTTTTTCTTTGCTGGGACACGGTTGCGCTGAACCCTCTCGAGTAAGTGATATTTATTAATATATTGCGACATTCACAATAGCTAAACATTGGCCTTTGTGGTTTTATAATCATCATGTTTATTAATTGTAATGACGTTGTTTGATATTAGGACTAACATTAACGTTAGTGCAACCAGAGACGTTTGTCATTTTGTGCAACAGTTTGTGCAAAGTTAACGTTATTGTTAGCTGTGATGCTCATATGAGTCTGTAGCCTATCTGGTTTAAAATGGGATAGCAATTTCGGCAGAATATGTTATGGTAGTGTGATTTAAAAAACACACATTGTTATTTAACATTAGTCTGGTCTTGTCTGTTTTAATGTGTCGCTGTTGTCCATATAGTGCTACTATGCTAGCGGCATATAGCTGCTAGCTAGCATGCTGCTAGGCGCAATTGCATAAGTTATTGCTAATGTCTATTAGTGCTATACATATATTGAAATCACGTTTGCGATGCAAACCTTGATTAAGGTGATATTGGCACTGGTATTTCAGTCAATGAAGTCAGTGAAGCACTCTGCTATGATAGCTACCTACAACTTTAGCATGTTGACTCACTGATAATGGTTTAGCCCTAGCCTCTAGCTAGCTGTGCATTAACGTTTGCATTTTGCCAAGTTTGGTCTCATACGTAACTTTAGTGTCTATCTGCCATCTTTGTAATGAAAGCCTCGGCATTTTAATCACTGTTTAAGTCGGTTCAGACAACTATTGGCATCGGTTTGTGATTTATTATGCTAACGTAACTTAACTGTATGGAACTTGGTCCCCATCTTCTATTTTGTTTGTTCTGCAGCGTCAACTTTTATCGGCTGGATTCTAGCATCTAACGTTACGATTGCCTCTGTTGGGTTTGCTTGATCAAGTAAGATACTTTCTGGGTTGTTAAAATGTAATGTGAACACATTCCCGTAGCATTCCAAAATAGACCAGAGATGCTTGTACTATATGTATATTTGGAAATTTTGGGATTGCAATAACCATAATGATATCGTTATGTAACAGCCATCGTTCCGGGGACTCTGATGACAGTGAAGAGCCAGAAAATGGTGGCTGCATCTCTGAAGATCAGTTGAAGCCTCAGTTGAAGCCTCAAGCCCAAGCCAATTGCACTGGCAAAGTAAGTAATAATCTCTTAACATTGAAATAACTAAATCATAATATTAATATTAGAGATATGGTTAACATTCTTAGTGCTAAAGACATTCCCCTCTCTTTGTATCTATTCCTCCAGCTCCACCATCTCGCCGAGTGCCAGGCAGCCGAGTCACTACCCCTCAACCTGGAGAAAACTGTTAAGGTAAAGACTGATCTCTGAAATAATATTGAATACAGTGGCCCCATCTATATTAACACAGCAGTAGTCACTCCATTACTTTCAAAATCTCAGCCAAATATTTTGTCAGTTAAAACATCTGCATTCATGCAATATTGCCTGAAAAGTTAATTCATTATTATCAGATTGTATTGAAACACATTGATTTCAATGTCAATCCATTCATGGAGTTGATATAGATAGTGCATACCAAAATATTGAAACATACAAATTCATGTCCAGCATGACCAGAGATTTGTTTTTGTTTGCCATTGTTTGGCCCTGTAGCTCTCAGCCTACCATGGTTAACAGATCACAACCATTTCTCTCCCTTAGCACCTCACCATGGGGCAGGACCGCAACACTCTTCACCACCTCAACTCCCTGCACCTGCATTTAACATACGGAGAGTTACTCAAGGTAGGGACTGATCTCTGAAATATTAGTGAATAGAAAGGCCCCATGTGTATTATCAGTCATGGTTAACAGATTTAATACAATTTTTTACAATTTTACAATTTAATACTACCATTTAATAAAAAAATGTTCCCCCTCTCGCACACCGCCCACCTCACTATGGGCCAGGAACGGCAGTCCCTCCTCAACTCCCTCCACCCCCACACCAGCCCTCAACGTGCAGCGAACAGAGGAGCTTTGTAAGTCATGTTTCTTTTTAAATTTAATCTCCTTAATACCTATCTCATATATTGTATTGTGTAAGCATACTTGGCTTTGGATGCTACATACCATAAACATAAACATATCTGTCTGTTTGATTACAGGTGCTGTGAGGAAAAACATGGTGACACGGTCTGCCACGGACACTGAGGTCACCAAACACGCAATCAGGTGTTTCAACCGGCGGTGGATCGGGCAACGAGGAGATGTGTTCCGCCTCCATCCACACAAATGGAGTAATAGGAGAAATAAGCATTAAACAATCTTTTTATTGAACTTCTTGTCATTCACCAGTTATTCATTTTCTGATATTTTAGCTGTGCATAGCGCAGTATTTCATTGAAGTTGTAGCCTATTAGATAAAATATTTCATGTCTGCACTGACCTAGGCCTATAAAGCACTAAATTAGGTTTTGACCACAAAATGAATGTAAAGTAGCCTAGGCAATGTAGGCTACTTAACAAAAACAGAATAGCTTATAACCTGTAACTTTCCATAAATGTCCATTTTATATTTCCATTGAGTAGTGATCACGTTTGTACAGTAAATTGATGTCTTGACTTAAACCTTTTCTGTTAGGTTTATTGACAGTATTGTTAAGTTAAAATACGAGGCAATGCAGATTAATCGTAGGCCTATATTGCTGTAGTAGCCTAGGCTAGGCCTAGTGATAGTTTTACTTTTATCCTATAGTTGCCTAGTTTTATCCTACAGCAAGAACAGAAGGAATTTTGAAAATGAGATAAACGGGTCCAAAACGGACCCGGGCCAGATGAGCCTTTGAGTCCGTTGCGGGTCCGCGGCGGATGTATGTATCAATTTGCGGATCCCAAACGGACCCGCCGCGGAGGTAAGGTTTTAATCGCGGATGCGGAGTGGATGCAGTGCGGAGCCACGGCGGGTCCGCGATCCGCCTTCGTAGCGGATCCGTTCCTGAGAGCATCTGGACTCCGATACGGGTCCGTTTCGCGGGTCCGTTCCGGAAGTCGTCATACCTCCGCGGCGGATCCGCCGCGGAGTCCTTTTGCTGTGTGGGGTACAGTACAGTTTCGGCTCTAACCGCCTCTCGGAAATGCTTTGCTGTCTATATTTTATCAGGCAGAAAAACAAAATATTTGCATTTCACCCTTACCTTTACGTGTACTGCTAGCCTACTCAACATTTTTTTTAAACAAAGCTAGGCTAGCTGCTTCCGATTTTGCAGCATTGGAATTGGCGTATGTATTTGAATGTATTTGAGGAAGGAATGTGTGATGTGATCATAGACAGTAAAAGAAATGGACGAACCATAGACTGTATATATAGAACTGGACAGTGTGGCTGCATTCTACAGTGTTCTATGGAATTGAAGCCGCCGAGGCGACGCCATCTTGGAAAATTTGGAGCCAATTTGAAGTGCGGCTGCGCAGCAAAAGTTGAAGCATGCGCAGTGAAGAGGAGTCGCGGTCAGGCACGCCCACTCAGTTGCCACCAAAGATTCTAGAACAGAGCAAGATAGATTACTGGCAGGAGAATACGTTGGATATGTTGAAGTACGTTCTATGACTCTATGGGCGCCATTTTGGTAAGCTCAGGTGTCGTCACAGACGCTGGCTACCGTGGGAATCCTATGGCGCTGATCCTAACATGTTAACAATATTTATTCTGTAAAGCTTTATGTTGAAATTACGTGAAACCCAATAGACCACACCATGTCTAGACCAGTTAAGTAGGCTATATTGTATAAAGACAATGTAGGCCTAGAATTATTTCCGAGGGTAAATTAGGCTAGGGCACTGACATCTGTCCATCATTCCACCAAAGTTCAATAGGCCAGTGTTGGGGGTAACGTGTTACTGTAATTTCGTTACTTTATTGGGAAACGAAGTAGTCTAAAGGTAACACATTACAATTTAAATTTCAGTAATTCGTTATAGTTACTGAATAACTGTAACGTCCATTCCTGCATTAGGCCTACTCACAATATCTGTCTAGCCTATTGACATGGTTTCCATGATTGTTTTTAAAATATTTAAAATATGGATTAGTCTAGGCTACATTATTTCATAGAGATGTGCGTAGTGTAGAGCACCCATTCTCTCCCTGCACCTCTCTCCCTCAAGCGGGTTCAGCCCGCATCTCCCCTACGGAAATCAAAACGGTGGCTTGTGCAAGAACTTCATGCAGACTACAACTGGCGCGGTGTAGCCTACACAACTTTGTTCAAAATTGATGCATTCAAGTTGACTTAGCAAAAGTTAGAATGCCTATTTATCACAACGTTGTCAGTCGCGTTGTCAATCGCAAACTTATTCAAACGACTACGGAGTTAACTGTAGCTTAATTTGTGGAGGTCGAAGAGATTAAAGCACCTGTTTGACATAGGCTACGTGTAGCCACGGGCTGGCCTCCTTGTCAGTCTTGCCCGTCCGGTTAGAGGGCTTTCCTTTGTATACGCTCATCAAAGACGCGCAAGTCAGCACTGCGCTGAGAGCTCAATAAATCAGTCAAATCGCGGCCACAGCTGTTTATTTGTCAGGTGTGATGAAATGCGTTCATATTCCAATTTTTATGTCATAAACGTTGCATGCCTATGGAAAGGTTTTGTGGTAGGATTGTCCAATGGTCAAGCTGTGTGGCTTCAATTTGTGTTTTAATTTATGCGACGCACCGATGCTGGGTTCATCGGTTTTGCGCAAGTTTAAAACGTTTAGCCGACTGCGCAATTTCTCATTTTCGTTCTATAAGTTCCACTTTTCATGTCATGAATATAACATGCCTATGATAAGGCTTTGCAGTTGTACAATATGGTCAATCTATTGTCTCAATTGTGTTTCATGTGACGCGCGCACCGATGCTGGGTTCATGCACTTGGCCAGCCTAGAACAGGAACATTTTGGAGGGAATGAGAGAATGAACGCACGCAAGAAACACTTTTTAATTAAACGTAGCCTAATTTACAAAGCCATTTACAAAGACATGTTTTAATTTGGCTCCAGCCTGTATATAGGCTAATGATTTTTAAAACGAACTTCTGTGGCCATATGCATTTCACATAGGCAAGCAGGACAATTTGGGAGTTTTTGACTGCATGGAAACGATAATAATTAGTGTCAAGCACGGTTGTGTTTAGCCTAGGCCAACTATTTGCATTTATTTAAGTTACATCAGACGCTTGAGTGAAATCTTGACCTTATTAGTGATTGATAATAATAGCCTATGCATATGCTCTGTGTTTAAGCAGGCCGTGAACAAAGGGTTAACGTATAGCCTACAGGTAGAAAAAAGAACAATGGTGATAATATAACGTTAGCTAAGTTAGTTTGCCTGCTAGCTAGCTTATCAGTAGGCTATAGTCTCTCAATGGGAATTTATGTGATCTATTTACCAGTGCAATAGCTACTTCTGTCTAAATAATAGGCCTATTTACCTATCCTTATTCAGTGTAAACTTGGAAAAAGATAAATCAGGCCTTTCACACTGTCAGTTCTTGCAGTTCATTACCGAGTAAAAAAAAAAAACAGCTGGCAACGTTAAAAACAGCTGTTCAGGTGGGCTCATAGAATTGGAACTGTATATGAAATGTTGCGCTGAGCTTACCAAAATGGCGCCCTGTCGGGCTCAGAGCGTACTTCATGCCTATGACGTAACTGATCTATCTTGCTCTGTTCTAGAATCTTTGGTTGCCACTCAGAGAGTTAAACACGCCCCTTGTCAAGTGAAACCCGCCCCCTTCTCCTTTCCACAACGCAGGTCGACTCGGCGCCGAAGGCTAGCTGGCTGGATGAATTTTACGGCTGTGACTGAGTTAGCTAAACAGTACAAACAACAATCGGTTTGTTCTTGTCTGGTAAGTGTTGCGTATCGACTGAAACGTTTTTTTTGGTCTATTGGTGTTCTTAAATACGTCTAAGAGAGCTTATTATGTTGATTATAGACTGTGACAATTTAGTATGGTGAATACTAATGAGCTAACAACAGAAATGCGGACAGCGAATTACATGCTAACGTTAGCAGCTACATTAACGTTACCGGGAGGCTAAGTTAGTCATTGAAGTGAAGATTAGCACACAGCTCCCTTAACAGTCGATGCATGATATACTTGGTTTTATTAGTTGTTGCTGTTTTCCAATATCATGTATGCCATCTCAACATGGAGTAACCATTGACTGTACATGGGGATTAATAACACTAGACAGTCAGTACAGTATATTATGTGATAAAGCAACGGTATGATGTGATAAAGCAACGCAAGTTAACGTTAACGTAATGTGAAGCATGGACCTCATCAACCTCGTGTTAATGTAACTACTAGCCATTTTTTCTAACGTTAACGACACCTCTGTTAGAGCTACTTCTGTGATGGTAGGTCGGTAGCATAGACTGTAAAAAATAGATCGGTAGGTCAGTAGTTGTAGACCGCATAAGTGAATGATCGATACATCCCAGGGATATCGGTGAACATTTGAGAAAGACCTTAGTTTGTCATCTAACGTCCATGATCAGTCATACTGATAACGTTATTTTTCAAGCTGACGCAAGTTAATAACATTCACACCGCATATTTAAATGTGTAGTTAACATTATAGGTAGGCTGTGAAGTTTATTGCACACATATATTTAATTAATTGGTATTACTAGTGGTGTTGAGTGCCTGATTAGATGCTTTGTAATGTTGTAAAATTGTCTGACTAACTTTATTGTAACTTTCCTTTTTGCAGGTAAGATATGGGTGATGACTGAATGTACTGGAGGTGGCGGCAAGGTGGTCTCCATGGTCTACATTAGTCTGCAAGCAAGGGAATGCCTACGTGAAGATGTTTGGCTGGGGTGGTCTGAGGTGGCATGTCCTCCCCCTTTCTCCAAGTACCCTGACATCCATCTCCCTGACATCATCACCCACCGTCACTGGATCAACCTGAAGCCCCTTATACATGGGACATGGCACAGCACCACTACGTTCTGAAAACACATGACTTTCAATAACTTGCATGGCACCAAGAAAGGTCTGCCTCTGCTCTGAACCTTCTGTTAATGTGACATCATTTATACTTGAGGCTGTACACATCCCTTTGTTTCTATTTTCTTTATTGATGTCACCCAAACTTCAACTTTCTGTATGCCCCTGAACTCACACAAATTGTAAATTGCAATGTGCCATTTAACTAGTGGTGTAGTCGAGTTAGTTAGTTGTAGTGGTGGGTATACTGTGAGCAACCCCAAATGTTATTAAATACATATCCTTGCCTATTTTAAATGGGTTTACTGTGTAGTCCTGTGTATCACGTAGACTATACCACGGTCATTTAACTGCCTTGGTATTTAAGTCAGAGGCCATTGCTTAGTATTTAACTGTAGCCTACACAAAGATGTAGATGTTACAAGAATGTTAATATCAGAATAATTATTGGTTGATACTAAATCAATATTGAATGTTTTTTATTTCTTTTGTGTGCTCTATCATTCAGAATGCTGCAACATGCCACAATCAGCCAAAGAGGACACATCGTAACTCCTCTCCTAGTTACTCTCCATTGGCTCCCTACAGTAGACAGAATTAAATTTAAATCTCTCACTTTGGCCTATAGGACATTGACTGGATCTGCTCCTTGTTATTTTAATTCAATGATCAAGATATACATCCCCAACCGCCCACTGTGGTCTTCTGATGAACTTCTGTTGTGTCGACCAGTCTTAAACGCTAGGTCAAATTCAAGACTCTTTTCCTCAGTGGTACCATGTTGGTGGAATGAGTTGCCCAGTGCTCTTCGTTCTTGTGATAGTTTTTGGTCTTTTAAGCACTTCTTATACATTATGGTTTGTATGCAGTAGTACTGTTTTATTTTCATTATAGGCTGTTGATTAATTTGACATTGTTTATTATTGATATTCTCCTTAATGTAGTCTTACCATGTTATTGTTATTATATTATTGATTGAATGGGCATTATTATTTATTATTGCTTTCCCCCCTCATTGTTTATTTCATTAGGCTATTGATTGATCCCTGTTTTAAGTATTATATTGTTTTGTATTTGTTAAGGGTAACCATAACCATCATAATGTGGTATTTTCTTATGCACTTGAAACAAAGAATAAAAATGTTTCTTTAAACGTAGTACCACTTTAAACACATCACACACTGAACAGCAAAGTAGCTTCCTGATTATGTGTAAAATGTTTAGAGTATCCTGTCCTGATGTAGTAGGTCCATGTTCTCATATTTTTACAGCTGACATGAAGGCTGCAGTATTAAATTTTTGATTTATAATGGAGCACCCTCTCTGGTGAAAGACTAGCAAGCCTGTGGTAGAGGCATACGATTACAGACATATTGAGAGGGCCTATCAATGAGTTGTCACAGTTTTCAATTTAGACGTATTATTTTGAAATGATGTACGTCTACGGGAGGATTTCTAATGCAAAATGCTTCTCCAGCAGTGCAATCGCAGGTAACAACGATACCTTAACGCATTTTCAGATACCGCTGTTCTGAGCATAGTAAGCAAATTGGCCATTTGTAATTTTGAATCCCTCCTCACGTTAAGCTATGGTCCAATAATGTGTTCACTAAAACACAAGTAACGTTATTTGTCGGGCTGATTCATGAATGGGCATACCGAGGTTGTCGACCTAGCAGGCTAGGTGGCGTTTTTTGCCATTCGCAAAACTAAGCAAGAGTTAACGTTAATGACACTTTACATCGCCTTCTCCAGTGACAAAGTATATTCAAATGAAGTTGCAACGATGATGGCGGCAATCACTGGTTACGTTAAACCATTTGAAACAAGTAGGACTGTAAATGATGGTGACTATGGCTAACGTCACTTCGGATCAATATAGCAGAGCCCTTTTACTTTACCTATCAACTGGCTAATGCTAGCATGATGTAGCATGCTATGAGCTAATATACTTAGCATCTACGAAAGAACAGAACATATCTTTTTTCACAAAGAATCTGTCACAACTAACAACGATGTCTCTTACCAGCAACTACACAATGTATGACTATCAATATGTATTTAGTCAGACTGTGATAAGATATAGCCTAATGATAATAACAGCAACACTTATTTAGGTTAGATTATGTGTCGAAATCATAGGGTCGAAATCAGGTGTTAAAATAAGTGAGCGATGACGCGGTAGTGTCTGCAGCCAGCTGTCAATCATAGGTGTAAACACGCCCTTTTAGATTTGTTAATATAACATTAAAAAAAAATAATTTCAGCGAGAAAAGAAAAATTGTGTGTATTGAGCATCTTTTCGAATAAAAAGTTGTTGATACAAAAATAGTTTTAGATGAGAAAAGTGACATGGAAAGTTGGCTACTTGGCCATTGAAATACATGGGGATGGGCGGAGTTACACATTGTACTGCAGCCAGCCACCAGGGGGCTCTGGACTAACGCTCGCATCACTCTTAACAGACGGCACACTGTCCAGTTCTATATATACAGTCTATGGGACGAACAGACTCCGTCGTTTTCAATGGGAGGGCACTGAGTCAAATAGAACGATTTTTCAGTTGGTCCCCCCAGTACTGCGCAGCCTCACACTTAACTTCGTGACGTTAGCCATAGAACTTAGGCCTGTCAAACTCGATTCCTTTTAAGGATCCGGGTTATTCTGAGTCACTCACTAAACTGATCCGGGTTGAACGAGTCACTTGAGTCACTTGAGTCAGTATTGCTAAATCGCAAAGAAATTCAGTCCTACGTTCAAGCAGTGCAGTGGGGTGCTTCATTTCGTTAAGTGCCTTCTCATGTTGGATGTGGATCCTCCATGATTTGAAACCAGGTTTTTGCAGTACTTGCATTTAGCCTAAGAGTTTTGGTCTCCTGGTCAAAGTGCATCCACACATTGTTCATCTTTTTGGTGCTCATGTTCAGAAACTTTGATCTTATTGACAGGGAGGGTAGCCTATATTATAATAATTAATTATTTGTTGTTGTTTTGTTAACAATAGAAAATTTGCCTAGGTCTAATGCTACTCTGCTACAATGTTTATTACCAGTACTATATACTAATAGTAGGCTACTAGGAATCTATTCTAATAGGTATTATAGGCAGCTAATAGGCCTACTAGGCAACTAATATTATTAGCCTATTAATCATAGCTATACATATATATATATATCATGTTAGGTAGCCTAATATAATATCATATATAATATAATATAATATAATATAAAATAGCCTAATATAATAGCATCAAAATCTCCACCCACTCACGGGAAAGAAAGCAGTTTGAGCCAGACTGTTTATTTATTGTCTTAACCTAGCCTAAGCAATTGACTTTCAATGTAGACATAGAAACAGGAACGTAGAAATGCCCTGCAGTGACTAAATTATTATTATTGTTATTATTATTATTATTATTACTACTACTACTACTACTACTACTATTCTCATTAGGCCTATTATTATTATCCCCTTGACACGAGTAGAAACTAGGCTACTTGCTCGTCTACAGATCCACTCATGACAATGTAGCCGGCTGATTCGACTGACTCGCACTCATAACAACATAATGTAACCGGTCCGCCCGCGGCTGATCCAAATGACCCAGGTAGGCTAGCCTACTCAAGCAACTCCATACAGAGCTTGCAATGTTTCGGACATTGCTGTCTTCGCGACCTAATTGCATTTTAAAGTAGGCTATGCGTGCAGAATATATGTTATTTCAGAAGTGAAAGCATGGCTTTTGTTGTGGATTTTCTTTTAACCTTGACGAGGAGTTACTCGTTCCTCTAAAGATCCACTCATGACAACGTAGCCGGCTGATTCGGCTGACTCGCACTCATAACAACAACGTAACCGGCCCGCTTGGCTGATCCGACTGGATAGCCTACTCTCCATAGAGAGCTTGCAATGTTTCAGACTGTCTTCGCGACCTAATTGCATTTTAAAGTAGGCTATGCGTGCAGAATATATGTTATTTCAGAAGTGAACGCATGGCTTTTGTTGTGGATTTTCTTTTAACCTTGACGAGGAGTTACTCGCTCCTCTAAAGATCCACTCATGACAACGTAGCCGGCTGATTCGGCTGACTCGCACTCATAACAACGTAACCGGCCCGCCCTGCTGATCCAAATGACCCGGCTAGCCTGAGCAGCTCCATACAGAGCTTGCAATGTTTCGGACTGACTTCGCGACCTAATTGCATTTTAAAGTAGGCTATGCCTACGTGTAGAACATTGTATGCTATTTCAGAAGTGAAAGAATGGCTTTTGTTGTGGATTTGCTTTTCACCTTGACGAGGAGTTACTCGCTCGTCTGCAGATCCACTCATGACAACGTAGCCGGCTGATTCGGCTGACTCGCACTCATAACAACGTAACCGGCCCGCCCTGCTGATCCAACTGACCCGGCTAGCCTGAGCAGCTCCATATAGAGCTTGCAATGTTTCGGACTGTCTTCGCGACCTAATTGCATTTAAAAGTAGGCCTAGGCTATGCCTACGTGTAGAACATTGTATGTTATTTCAGAAGTGAAAGAATAGCTTTTGTTGTGGATTTGCTTTTCACCTTGACGAGGAGTTACTCGCTCGTCTACTGATCCACTCATGACAACGTAGCCGGCTGATTCGGCTGACCCGCACTCATAACGTAACCGCCCGGCCCAGCGATCCGACTAACCCGGGTATACAAAGCAGCTCCATTAAGAGCGTGCAATGTTTCGGACTGTCTGCGCGACCTAATTGCATTTTAATATGCTACATCTATACACCAAATCTAAAGTATGCCTAGGCTACATGCAGAACATTGAATGTTATTTAAGAGGTAAAGAATGGCTTTTGTTGTGGAATTGCTTTTCACTTTGAGGAGGAGCTGCTCGCTCGTCTACAGCCACTCATGACAACGTAGCCGTAGCCGACTCGTACTCAATGTAGACCAACCGGCCGGCTGATCCGACTAACCCGGCTCTGCGGGAAGTTAACCAGTTATCTCAGACTGCCTGCTCACTCAGTCGCTTGAGTTGATTTGTGGAGTTGTGGTTATCCTACTTACGAAATTGTTACATTTTTGGCAGCTATGATGGCTAGTAGGCTAGCTAATTGCAAGAGGTTTGTGTGGCGCTGTTTATCGTTTTAGATTGAATTGTAGTAGGACTCAACTGATCCGAGTTAATGATACTAGAGACTCGCGACTCATGGGTTAATTTAAAGATACGGGTGAAAGATCCGAGTGAATCACGACTCAAACAGGCGTAATAGAACTGAATCTTGTAACTCATATGATAGATACACAGAAATTCTTCTCACATTTCCTTCGCCATCAAAGTTAAACATTTATTTATGGATTATTATTAATATCATCCTCACCAAGTCGTGTTAATGTTGAAGCTACCATACATGATCATCTTCAAAAACAGTCTTGCTAAAACAAAACAAAAAAGTTATAGCCTTGAAGCTATCTTCTTTCCACTTTTCCGACCTACGGTCAATCCATCGAAAACCTCTGAAATAATTACTGCCGTTTTAAAAAAAAAAAAAAAAAAATTAGGTTTACTTTTTTATTATTATTAGGTTGCCTCTGTGTAATGCTTTACCTTAACATACGGTCGTGTATGCTAGGTTTTGCTTACGAGTTACCGTCATAGACAGTAAGGTGGACTGAGCTTCTTATCCAAACAATACGGTTATCTCCCTACGGCGCGAAAGAGAGATTACGTCAAAGCTAGCTTCCCGACAACCAATCAAGCTAACCATTCTTCTTACGGGTAACCAACGTTACGGACGAGGTAGTGGAGTCTGTTTTGCCTTTGTAGTGTTTATGTTGATTACACAAAAGCTACAATATCAGCACAGGATATATGTTATATGAAGTTATGGTATTTCAAAAAAATCCTAGAATGAATGGACTTCTATGGGAGTTAGCAGAGAGGTGGTCCCTCCAGCCTACGTCGATTCTTCTACTTCCGGGAATTCGCCTGCCCCCTTGGATGTGATGTGTGATTGAGACGTGTGGGGGTTTAGGGCAGATACAGAACATGTCCATACTCATCATGTGACTGTAAAGAATGTGTCACATCGAAACATGAAACCAGCTTCATGCTTTACTGGAACAGAGGAACAAAGTGCACTGCAGACAGAAGTAGGCTACTCTGGTGTATGTGAGACTTTTTTTATCGCTTCTTTGGAATTAGAAACTCTGAGGAATGAACAATAAAGTGAAGGTAAGGCTATTTTATATAGGCTATGGTGTGAAGGCTACACTATATCACTGACAAGTACATTATAGGCTATTTTAGAATGAGAGTTCTTACAGTTACCAAAGGTTGGAAGGATGAGTCAATAGAGTTAAAAAAAAAATGATGGTCAAAAAAACATCAACGTGCTAATAGGCTACAGTACCATAGACAGTAAAACGTCACAGTGCTAGTACAAACATGAAGCAATATAAGCATAAGCAATGATACAAGGATACAAGGAAGTTTATTGTCACATGCATATAGTTACTGGAAGTAAGAAATGCAGTGAAATTATGTCTGGTGTCAGCCTATTTGTGCATTAATGGGGGGGGGGGGGTAAAAAGTGCAGTAGAAGAGGGGTTTAGTAGATTAAGTGGTAAGGGCTGCATAACAAAAAGGTGGGGGAGGATTGGGATTGGGTGGGGGGCACCAACAAGGAGCACCCAAGAGCAACAGGGGCAAGGAAAAACTCCCTTACCAAGGAAGAAACCTTGGGCAGATCCACGGCTCAAGGGGCTAACCCAACTGCCAGGGGTCTTGGTGTGTGTGTTGGGGGGATGACAGGGGAGATGGGATAGTGTGCTGTGTATGTGGGGAGAGGGCAGTGTGCAATATGTGTGTGTGTTGGAGAAGCTTCCTCCTGAGACAATGTGCTGTGTATTGGGGGGGGGGGGGCAGTGTGCTGTAAGTATGTTGGGGATGTGTGTTGGAGAAGCTTCCTGATGAAATAATGTGCTGTGTATGTAGGGGGGGGGGGCAGGGACTTACTATTGCAAGCAGAGTACTGTATGTAATGTATGTGAGTGATGACAGTGAAGATGTGTGTGTGGGCGGGAGGGGAGTGGAGCAGTGACTGTGTGTGTGTGTGTGTGTAGTGTGTAGGTGGGTAGGTGGGGGCAGTGTGCTGTAAGTATGTAGAGGATGTGTGTTGGAGAAGATCCTGAAGACAATGTGCTGTGTATGTGGGGGGGGGGGGGGGGCAGTGTGCAGCAAGTATGTAGAGGAGGCTTACTGTAGCAAGCAGTGTGCTGTATGTATGTGAAGTGATGACAGTGATGATGTAAGTGTGTGTGTTGGGGGGGGGGGGGGGGGGTCAGGGACTTACTATTGCAAGCAGAGTACTGTATGTAATGTATGTGAGTGATGACAGTGAAGATGTGTGTGTGGGCGGGAGTGGAGCAGTGACTGTGTGTGTGTGTGTGTAGTGTGTGTGTGTGTGGGTAGGTGGGGGCAGTGTGCTGTAAGTATGTAGAGGATGTGTGTTGGAGAAGATCCTGAAGACAATGTGCAATGAACAGCTATTCATTCAAGCAGGAAGACATACAAAAGTTAACGCCTTCAATCAGGAAACACCGATTTGGCTGAAGTCAAAACGCATTCCTAGTTCTTAATAAAGGTACAAAAATAGTAGAATGATGATATGATCATTTCGATTCACAGTACAATTAACATTTTGTATTGCAGTTTTTTTTCACACAGTTTGCACATTTTCAACTTAGTTTACACACATTTTTAAAAAAACTGTTGCAATGCAAATCTCCAGCAAAATGACACACAAAATGTAATAAATTTATCTTTAAAGCAAGCATTTGCCTCACATTATAAACACTTTTGTTATTTGTTTTGACAATACAAACGGAAGGCGGAATGAGACCCATTTTCTGATTTTATTTGATCTCACCCCAAGATTCTGATTCCTCCCTCCTGAATCTGCCCTACTGAAAGAATACAATGATATCCTTCTCTCAATTGCTCCTGGTTCTTATGCCCTCTTAGTCCATTTTGATCTTAGCGCAGCATCTGACACCAAACGTTTGGAGGATGAAGCTGGTGTACAGTGCCCAGTGTTGAAATGGTTCACATCCAATTTGAGTGATAGAACTTTCTCAGTCAGAATGGGAAGCTGTTTTTCATCCTCCTCTCATAGTAAGTGGTGGTGTCTCTGTCCCCCGAGATTCCATTTTTATTTTCATTATACATGTACCTCCCTCAACTCCATCTTTAAGAAATACAATTTGCGGTGTCACTGTTATGCAGATGACACTCAATTGTACCTTCCATCTACCTCTGATAGTGTGTGATGTCACCTATTTAATCTGGGTGGCATTGAATTTACAATAACTAAATGGAAATAAAACTGAAATAATTGTTAGTTGTGTGGTTAAGGCAAGGCAAAAACAAAGAATAATTGTAAACAAATAATAAACAACAGCCTAAAAGGTCAATACTTTAAAAAGCAGTTTAAATATTAATATTTTGATTTTGAAAACTATTTTTTATTTCACAGGTTACCAGGGCAGTTTAGACAACACATAAACTATTGCCTCTTTGTTCTGATTAGATTAGTAGTCTGGCAGATGCATTTAGATAGATACATGTAGATAGATAGATAGATAGATAGATAGATAGATAGGTAGATAGATACTTTATTGATCCCTAGGAGAAATTCAAGGTCACAGTATGCATACAGACAACATACACACACACATTCACTAACAGCAGAAAAAGTAATTAAAAGTATATAATATAAAAAAAACACAACTAAGCAATAAGGACTGTAGAAGATAAAGAATATACTAAAATACAAATTATACTAAATAAATCTTAATCTAAATCAATTCTAAAAAACAGTATCCACATGGGTGATTAATCAATCAGGTGCGCTTGCAATGACTGAAGCAGGGACTGAGCCTGTGGTCCTCTGTGCATAAGGTAAGGTAAGGTGCTCTTTGTGAATGAATGTCATGGTGATGGTGCAAATGAGTAAGTCAAACAGTGCAACAGTGCAAGAATATTTGAACTTGTTGTAGTCTTGCTACAGTGTAGTGGCTCAAAACAAATAGGACAGCCTCGACTTGATGAGTGTCTCCAGGTCATTATACAACCCCAAATCAGAAAAAGTTGGGACGTTTTGTAAAATGTGAATGAAAATAGAATATAATAATCTGCAAAACTCATATTTAGTTGCAAAAAAGATAGACAATATACTGTAACAAATGCTGAATATGAAAAAATTGACTGTTTCATGGAAAATATATGTTAATTTTGAATTTGATACCAGCAACATGTTTCAAAAAATGTTGGGGCGGGGTAACAAAATGGTGGAAAAGTTGTGTAATGATAAAGAAAACAAAATGAGGAATGTTACACAACTAATTAGGGTAACTGGCAACATGATTGGGTATGAAAAAGAGCATCCCAGAGAGGCAGGGGTCTCTTAGAAGTGAAGATATAGGGGTATTCATCACTCTGTGTAAACCTGTGTGCACAAATGATGAAACTATGTAATGTATAATGCTTTTTAACATGTGATTGTGAAGTATTTGGGGAGTTCATCATCTACAGGACATATTATTATTAAAACATTCAGAGAATCCATAGAAATCTTTGCAAACAAGGGAAAGAGCTGAACAACAAATTGGATGGCCGTGGTCTTTTGGACCTCAGATGGCACTGCATCAACACCAAAACTGTTTCCAGACCTGTCATTGTATGGGCTCAGAAAAAACTTTGATAACTGTTGTCTATGTGCACAGTTTGATAGTCAATTCAAAAACAGCAGTCAAAATTGTAACAGCCAAAATTGTATTGAGACATGATACAGAAAATACCACTGGGCCTAAAATGGATTGATGCAACATGGAAAAAAGTCATGTGGTTAGACCAATCAAAATTTGCCATTCTTTTTGGAAATCATGGACTCATTTAGGCTAAAGAGAAAAATGCCTATCCAAGTATCCAACCTATCTAACTTGTTTTAGTGCTCAGTTCAAAACCCAACATCTATGGTGTGGATGGCATCTTGCACATTTGGCAAAGCACAATCAATTCTGAATGATGGATACAGGTTGTGAGCAACATCCAGGCAATGTTTTGCCAGGGACGGCCTTGACTATTTCAAGAAAACAATGGCAAAATTAATTCTGCACATATTTAAACAGTATTTCTCCATCGAGAAAGAGTCCAGGTGCTAAAGTGGCCTGTCTGCAGTCCAGATTTGTCAAATTAGCTGCATAATGGAATGAAAAACACGACTAAGAATACTCCATATTGTTGAGCAACTGAAATCCTATATCGGGGAGTACTGGGACAACATTTCAATCTTAAAACTCTAGCAACTGGTCTCCTCAGTTCCTAAATATTTACAGAATTAAATGAGGTATATAAATAATAGATGAGGCAGCACAGTGGTAAACATTCCCTGTCCCAACTTTTTTTTAAAACATGTTGCTGGCATCAAATTGAAAATGAACATATATTTTGCATGAAATAGTTTACATTTTCATTTTCAACATTTGATATGTTGTCTGTGTCCTGTCTTACTGCTAAATGTTTACAAGACTTGTATATTATCAAATTCTGTTTTTATTTGCATTTTATACAGCGTCCCAACTTTTTCTGATTAGGGGTTGTAAAATATAAACACTGCAAAAACTGCTTATCTAACCAAATGTTATTAATCTATGAATATAAAAACAATCTAGTTGGTATTGTTGTTAGTAAACTACAAAGAGACTTACCTTTGTGCTTTTCTGGTAAACTCACAATTTCTAGGAATATTAGAAAGTATGCTTTCTGTAGTTGGGTGTTTTTCTGGGTGATACTTCCTTCTTCTTCTACCACTGTTTCCTTCTACTACTCTTTGATAAGTAATCATAACGTCTGCACTCTCAACATCTAGTAATGGTAATCAATGATGCAGTATTAATTCCTACCTAAGGTCTCCTCTACACTGTAGCTTGAATGTTACTACTCATTTTGTCTGCTAAATGAATAAGTGTAAAATATTTAGTGCAACCTGTCTGCAGCTATGAGGGAGGGCAGTATGGGGTGGGGAGACACCACTTTTGAATTTGCAATTTTGAATGCTGGTTGTGACAAACAGTAGCCATCACTATAAAACACTACTGCCATGTTGTCCTCTTTCAGTGTAAATGCGGTCAGGACATCTGAGTGATCTGAGTAAAACTGAAGAGATGGCTGCAGGGAGATCTACTGGTGAGTCCATCACTCTGATACCCTAATGGAACATGTCCATCACATTGATACCCTAATGGAACATGTCCATCACTCTGATACCCTAATGGATAGTGTGTTTAAATATTTCTTAAGTTATTTTCCTGTGATGAATAGTTGGTACGGCAGTGAATCTATTATTATTTTATTACTATTTTTCAAATATGTTTGGGGATCTCAAGTATTTTCTGAAAGCATGACAGTGTGTGTTGTCTCCCTGTGTTGTCTGATGACCAGGTGATATCCCCAATCTCTCCGACTTGAGGATTGTGTTGCTGGGGAACAGAGAAGCTGGGAAGAGTTCAGCAGGAAACACCATCCTGGGCAGAGAGGAGTTTGACCCTGATGTGAGAACACTGCAGTGTGTGAAGAGACCGGGAGAGGTAGCAGGGAGACAGGTCACTGTGGTGGACACTCCAGGATGGAAGGATTATGATCTTAGGTTTGATAGAGATTCTCCTAACCTCCTGAAACAGCAGATTGTTCTCAGTGTGACTCTGTGTCCTCCAGGACCTCATGCCTTTCTGCTGGTCATCCATGAGAACGTGACCTTCACAGAGGCCGAGAGAAACGCCACATCAAACCACCTGAGTCTTCTGGGCCATGGAGCCTGGAAACACTCTCTAGTTCTGTTCATTCAGGAGACTCCTGCAGAAGAGAAAGCCTTTGAGGTTAAAGGGAAAATGCTCCAGCAGCTTGTAGAGAGATGTGGGAACAGATATCATGTCCTCAACATCAAGAGCAAGGATGATAGGCAAGTCACAGAGCTGCTGGAGAAGATAGAAGAGATGGTGGGAAGAAACAGTGGCCGTCACTATGAAATAAACAGAGACATATTACTGAAGGTTGAAGAGAAGAGGGCAGAAGAAGAGAGGAGAGCAGAGGAGAGAAGAAAAAAAGTCCAGAGACAGGGTGAGTGAAATTATGTCATGCAAATTTGCATAATGAGTTGGGGCAGTGGTAGTGGTTTGTGAGGTACCAGGGCGTCACCCCACATATTGGGAAGTGTCGGCTCACTAGCTTTAGATGGTGGAGGTGGAAAACACGGAAACCAGAGCTCAAAGTTTATTTATATTTAACTCAGAAGTCAAGAAAACAAAATAATCAAAAATAAATCAAAATAGCACACTGCTTCTAGCTTTCTACAATAGTAAAGCAATCAAAACTCTTTGTACATAGCCTCACAGCAAGCTAGTACTCACCCTCACTCTTCTCAATAGAGCATCGCAGTCCTGCCCCTCCTCCGAGAGAGCTTAGTTTCCGGAAGTAAGTTTCCCATTCATTTCTCCTATTGACATTTTGGAAAAATCTGTATCTAAAGAGTTTTTGAGCATGTCTTAGGCTAACCAGCTACGGGATAACTCATAAGCATACAACATATCATTTACAGTGAAAAAACGAAGAGAAAATCCAAAAAAAAGTCAAAGGTACAAGACTGTGTACATATTTTCATTTCCGATAATCTCATCCCATAAACCACCGCGCCTCACTGAATAATATATAGCAAGGCACATTGCCATTTGAACAACTTACCACCAACGACAACACACAAACCTTTTTTTTACTCCAAACAGTGACTTTTATATAGTGAATGTGCAGTTAATATTAGTTATTTACTTTGGGGCAGCCGTGGCCTACTGGTTAGTGCTTCTGACTTGTAACCGGAGGGTTGCCAGTTCGAACCCCGACCAGTAGGCACGGCTGAAGTGCCCTTGAGCAAGGCACCTAACCCCTCACTGCTCCCCGAGCACCACTGTTGTTGCAGGCAGCTCACTGCACCGGGATTAGTGTGTGCTTCACCTCACTGTGTGCTGAGTGTGTTTCACTAATTCACGGATTGGGATAAATGCAGAGACCAAATTTCCCTCACGGGATCAAAAGAGTGTATATATACTTATATTCTTATACTTATACTATTTCAGGAGTAATCGTGTAAATAATAGTGTTTTGGTATTGAATTCTATATTTACCATCATGTATTTTTTATCGGGTGTGTGTGAAAGCGGTAAACGTTAATGTTAGCAACATCGTGCAGTGCTTCGTATCTGACTGCCATCACCGTTCAGTCGGGCTGATGCATGGACCGGTGCATGGTCTGCTCTTGGACCACCATGTTCAGTGTGAATTATTACACAAAATGTTCATTAAATGTACGAAGAAGTGTTTCTAGGTTAATGATTGATATGACTCGTACAGTAAGAAGGCTACAGTAGCCTAGCTAATGTTAACTAGCATTACCAACCTCCCTGCTAAACTCACCACAACTTTGCAGGTCTTTTCCCTCATGCCGGCCCTTACAAAACCCACAAGCTGACCCTCAGACACACAACAGTCAATAATGTGACCCGATTTAAAGTGGTTTTCACCCCTTTGGACACTCTTGATCTTGTCCTTGAAACAGCGAAATATTGCCACGGTTTCATGGACGGCCAAACCGCTAACGTTAACCATTTTACTGCAGTGTCTAACATTAGCTGGTGGTAGCATTGAGCTTGGGCTATCAACTAGTTCAAAAGTTTAAGTACTTAATGAGAATATACATGGCTCTTTATGCCTCGACTAAGTTGATGTTGCCTATAAACAACAATTCATGTTCATAGAAGCCTCTAAAGAAGGTCACTAAAACATAATATATTGCATACCTAAGTTGCAGCATGTGGGCTAATGTTAGCAGCATTATAATGACATTCTAATGTCTGAAATAGGGATCTTAACCGGTAGCCGTTTAACCAGTGGTTGACCGAATCAACGTTGACCGGTTAAAATTTTCTGCCGCCGGTTAAAAAAAACAAAAAAAAACACTATTTTTAAAGCTTCCGAATACCAGCCAGCGTCTGTTATTACACTGCGCACACACGTGTTATTGGTGCTGTATTGTATGGGGCGATATGATCACTCAATATCTAAAAATGATAAATGTGAGCATGAACCGTCCCACGGCGGAATTTATTAAGCGCAACCGCAGCAGAGCTCACGTAGCCATTCCGAAAACAGTTTATACCGGTTACTATAGTGACTATTTGTACGCCTTACATGACAGGTCCTGTCTGCGCAGCCAAAAAAAAATCGCCACTATTAACCTAAATAATGCTTATGTGAAGCATGTTACCCATTATGTAAACAGTTAGAACATATAGGCCTAAAAACCTTTATTGTTATAAAAAAAATGAAACTACACAAATCGTTACAAATACAGACAAATGGATAAAATTTACCTTTGATGGGCTATTTGGCGCCAGCTTAGAATGTTTACTTAGAACGTAGCCTATTCAAAAAGCACAAAGCAGACGTGAGGTAACAGAATTGGTTAATATACTTTCCTGTAACACCACCAAATGTAGCGTTCTCTGTTTGTGACTTTGTAACGTGAGCTTTTATAGCCCGGTGGCGCGGTTGCATGGAAGGTCGACGTTGTGCGCAATGTGTGCCTGTGCGTGGGTGCGCAGGGAAAGCAATTATTTTTCTCCCCAAAACAAAACCCTTATTCCTCCACAAGTAGTGGACAATGATTGGGGAAAATGTATAATACAAAGGGCACGAACTAACATTGTGTGACGGGAGCCTAACCATTCTAAAATGGGGGGATAACTTGTTTCACGGGCAGAGAAAGACGCGCGACAGGACACGGGTATCATAAATGGCAGTTATAGAATTTTCGGTGACCGACTTTAACCGGTTAATGAGGCTCAGTGGCCGGTTAAGATTTTTTTTAAATTTCGCCATCCCTAGTCTGAAAGGCTAATTAGCCTATCGGCTACCTAAAAAAATTAGTGTTTAAACTAGCATTTACAGTGTTCTATTTGATGGTGTATTGGCCCAGACTAAGTTTGTGTGATATATAAACCACAATCCTTGTTGATACAAGTACCAGAGTCCGTCTAGAAGGTTTTTAATCGCATTAAGATTTTCAACATAGGCAGTAAAAGACTCCACGCCATCTTGGTCAGGGATTTTCGCTGAGTTTCAAACTTTACCATAACGCACTTTCAAACAATCAGAGGCATCATTGTGGGATTGTTCAGGATTATGGGTAATGAAGTACTTATCCAAGACATCACGAATAGAAGACATTTATCTCAAAACAAGGTTGGTGCCCCATGAATTTTTGCCGTCTATATGAGCATATGCAATCGCTTAGTATAGCCATAGCTGGTTTTAAGTCTACCATGTATGGTTATGTTTTTATGGCTTATACCCCAATTGTCAATTGAGAAATTGTATTGAATTCTTACTTCCGGAATCAGCTGTGGGCGGGACTGTGATGGTCTATACAGAATGAGGCCCTCTTAAATAGGCCAAATTGGCCCATTCATGACTAATTGGACCATACCAACAGTCCAAGAATTACCTGTAGTCAAAGGCCATAAATGGGCTATTTAACTAAATAGGAAATAAACATTACATGAAAACAAACTATTATTATGAGCGCCGCGCAGAAATATAAGTTTAGTCAGATTTCTTTTTTTTTCTTTTTTTTTCCGCATGGCCAATTTTCCGTCAATGATTCCTGTGACACTCAAAGACGAAACTTGGTGGTCATGTAGCCCCCCCCCGCTGGACTGGACCCCCCGAAAGGGGGGTAGGGCGGACACAGTTTTCTGTGAATATCTCAAGAACTGTAGGGTTTAGGAGGACCACCTTTTTTTGGTATGTTGATCTTAAGGGGCCATGTCAAGCCATAACAACTCATTTCATGTATAGCGCCACCTAGTTAAAACGAAAAAGTAAAAATGAGGTTTTGTAATCACAATATCTCTGGCTGACAAGGTCAAAACTGCACACAATTGAAAGTGTAGGATCATTATGACACCCTCTGAATGCATGCCAAGTTTCGTGGACTTTCGTTCATGGGGGGCTATATAATAAATTAATTTATGTGTACATTTAGTGACCGTACATCAGTTTTCTGTGAATATTTTGAGAACCGTAGGGCTTAGGACAACCAATTTTTTGCGCATGTTTGCCTCCAGGGGTCATGTTAACCCATTCCATATGCACACACGTGCATAAACAGATATTCACACATACATACATTCACAGTAATCATACGTATTACACATACACACACAGTAGACATATGTGCGCATGCATGCACATGCACGCACACAGGCACACACACAGGCACACCCACATGCACGCACACACACACACACACACACACACACACACACACACACACATACAAACATAAACACGTACACGCACACATGCACACAATTCAAGAATTTCTCATAATTATGAACAGGCAAGACGGGGGTGGGGTTGTATAAAATGTATTTTACATGTGAAATCTATGAACTAATCATGTTTTGGTACTTGTTGTCTAGCAGATACCAGTGAGAATTGAGTGTGCATAATGCAATTCATTGAGACAGTTAGAATCCTAAATGCCTTTCACCTTTTGTTTTTAGCCAGCAGCCAGACCTGCAGATACCCTAACTTTGCTGAATTACTGAAGCTAAGCAGGCTTAGTTAGTACTTTGATAAGAAACTTCCTTGGAAGAGTAGGTTCCTGCTTGAAGTGGTGTTGGTGACTGGCCAGTAGGTGGCACTCTTCCCTGTGGCCAAAGCCACCAAACAAATATCAATCCCAATGTCCTATTGCAGTGACATGGACACTGTACTGCAGGAGATCCTTTTCATGAATGTTAAATTGAGGTCCTGACTCACCATGGTTGTTAAAGATCCCATGGCACTTATTGCAAAGAGTGGTTCCCTGATTTGCTTTATTTATGTACAAAAAGACACGTAAACACACACACACTACACATGCACACACACACACATACATGCACACACACACACTACACATGCACACACACACACATACATGCACACACACGACATGCACAAACACGCACACAAACACACATACACACACACCCTCACACACATACAAACACACCTACATACACACACACACAAACACACACACAAAAAAACACATACAAAACACATATACACAAAAACAACCACACACTCTGCACACACTCAATTACAAACACACAAAAAAGGAACAAAGTAGGAAATGAACACAATTTGACAAGCATGACTTATTTTTGTGGAAAAAAATGTGCTGGACTGGGCGGTGGTCATATTTTGTACCGCTCTGCGGTACATCTAATTATTATTATATTAAAACCATGTTACAACATTTATACACACTATTCACACTACACTTAAACACACAAAACATTACTGCAAGCTGTGTACACTGGCCTGCACCCTCTGCCCTGGAACAGGGAGAAATACTACCCCTACAGTGGCGCGCGCATCCGCATAGGAGCAGTCGAACCGATGAAGCGCCCGATTTGGTTCCCCGTGGAATTCGTGTTTCCCTAGGTCTTTACGCAGAAGCTCTAGTCAGCTACCGTAGCTGAAAACATGGAAGCACTGCCACTTGGGCCTAGAGATTGTTTGCTCTGTAGCGAGTGAGAAAAGTACAGATGTGTTGCATGATATCTATTCTGCAGTTCTTCGCCTGTGCTTCACCCCAATATAGTCCCGATTCGATACCTGCCTAGGAGATCACCTCATCTTAATCTGCATTGCCATTTGTACTTGTTGTGAAGACGGAGGCCACAAGAAGTATTTAGGGATTTTGTTGGCTCACTTTTACTCACAACGTACTATCTCGCTACAAAGGATTCCATTCACTACGCTAAGCTAACCTAGCGGGGGCGCTACCGGACTACGGCAATGCATGCACGGAGACAAAAATGTTTTTGTTCACACTACAGTGAATAACCCAATTTTATAAAATGGTGGCGTGTTCCTTTTAAGTTGGCTGCTGAAATTCTCCATTTACTCCTGCAGGAGGTGCACTGCTTCCAGAACTCAGAATTGTGCTGCTGGGATTTAAAGATGCTGGGAAGAGTTCATCAGGAAACACCATCCTGGGCAGAGAGGAGTTTCAGCCTGGACAGAGATCTGCTGTTTGCGTGAAGAGACAGGGAGAAGTAGCAGGCAGGCAGGTCACTGTGGTGGAGACACCTGGATGGAATGGCCATTCAGTGAACAGCCCTGAGATGGTCAGAAAAGAGATTCTGCTCAGTCAGAGATTGTGTGATCAGGGTCCCCAATGTTTTTGTTTAGTCATAAGAGTGGATTTTGCTTTCACAGAGATACACAAGGCATCCGTTCAGAAGCATATATTTCTTCTCAGTGAGACAGTGTGGTGTCACACCATGGTGCTGTTCACCCATGGAGACTGGCTGGGAGACACAACCATTGAGCAGTACATTGAGAGTGAAAAAGCCCTACAGACTCTAGTAGAGAAATGTGGGAACAGATGTCATGTCCTCAACAATCAGAATAGAGGTGATACTATGCAGGTCACACAGCTGCTGGAGAAGATAGAAAACATGGTAGCAATGAATAAGAGCTCTCTCTTTAAAATGAGTGAAGATCTTTTACAAAACCTAGAGGAGCAGGCGAAGACAGAGAAAATCAGAGCAGAGAAGAGGATGATGAAGGTGAAGAAACAAAGACAAGACCTCAGGGCATCACTGGGTGAGTAACAGCTCCAAGCTGCAAGCACCAAATTGACTATTATAAAGAGAATGTGTTGTAGACATTTCATATTGTTTAAGCAGCTCCAAGCTGCAAGCACCAAGGCCAGAGTGGCTGGATTCAAAGCAGAAAGACAACTTGGAGAGATCCACCAGAGTCATTGTACTATTATTTTTATGATAGAACTTTATCCTCTTAATGTGTTGAATAAGTAGGTAAAGTTGTTGAACCCCAGCTGAATTTGTATATCACTATTTTGATAATTTGACTTTTAAAAAGAGAATGTATGGTAGACATTTAACATTGTTTAAGCATCACATCATAACATGTTGACTGATAAAACATGTATTATATTTATCTTTTTCCTTAAAAGATCAAATACATCAGTTATCTCTAAGGATAGTTCTTCTGGGATTCAAGGAAGCTGGCAAGTCTTCAACAGGGAACACCATCCTGGGTGAAGATGTGTTTGGGTTGCGCTCTATATCAAAATGTGAGAAGAGAGAGGGGGAGGTGGCAGGGAGGCAGGTCACTGTGGTCGACACCCCAAGCTGGTATTGGAGAAATGGCACGGCTAAAGCTCCTGAATTCATCAAACAAGAAACAATACTGAGTGTGTCCTTGTGTGATCCTGGACCCCATGCTCTCTTACTTCTGATCCGTATTGATGTCTGTTTCAATAGTCAATACAGACAAGAAGTGCCGCAATATTTGAAACTTTTCAGTGGGGATATCTGGAGTCACACCATGGTGCTGTTCACCTTTGGGGACTGGCTGGGAGACACAACCATTGAGCAGCACATTGAGAGTGAAAAGGCTCTGCAGTCTCTAGTAGAGAAATGTGGGAACAGATATCATGTTCTCAACAATAAGAATAGGACAGGCGATCAGGTCACAGAGCTGCTGGAGATGATAGAAGAGATGGTAGCAGGAAATAAAAACGATCACTTTGAGATGGACAGAAAGAGACTGGAGGAAGTGAAGGAGAGGAGGGAGAAAGAAGAAGAGAGAGCAACAGAGAGACTGATGAAGGTGGAGAAGCAAAGACAACACCTCAAGTCACTGAAGCGTGAGTATTAAACAATCTTCATCTCTAGCTTATGAAACATTAAATTAAATATAAGAATATGAATTCTTACGCCCATACAACAGTGAAATTAGTAAAATAGTAAGTAAAATAGGCCTAGAGGAATTTAAGCAGCACTATTGTTAGGCTTGTTTTTATCTGCCTGTTATTTTTGGTTTCATCTTCAAATTCATTTTGATATCATGTGCATCACATGTAAACACATGTGCCGTTCCCACTAACAATCCAGGATGTGCAATATGCTTACTAGGACTAGATCTTCGAATCCCTTGATAAATCAGCACAATCGCTGTTGTAGGGGTTGGATTGGGTTATGACTGCCTGGTGCCTACATTATGACACATCATCAGTTGTGCACCCCAGCTCCATGAAGTCACTTGTCAACCCATACAGACATTGATGATAACGTGTATACAAACTCTACTTTACATAAAATAAATATGGTAAATAGCCTACTGTCATGCAGTTAATGGGATACTGTACAGAGTTGGAAAGTTAGGTCAGCTTGGAAAGTGTACAGCTGTGTACTGTACAGCCATAGCTTACACCTGCAGGAGCGCTTGCTTGGGCGCCTGTGTTGCGCAATGCACTTTGCTCCTCTCATACAACGCAGTTCCCATTTCTCCAAACCATACATAATTACAAGGACAAATACAAATTGCTACACGAGGGAAATCAGTGTGGTGTCCGATATGAAAAAACAGGTATAAATCTAGCAAACACATTTCCACGAATCACGGATGTGTTGATGACATAAATTAGGAAATATTAGAGGACTTAATGAGACGTGATGTTGAACTGCATGCCGATGCCATTTAACCCAAATGCCCCAGCAGCAGCACGGGAGAGGAGAACTTATCTGACAGATCTGCATTGTCTATAGTGAGGTAATGTTAGATTACATTGCAAAAATATCACCATGCATTCATAAGCTTGTGATTCAGTGAGAGTAATCCCAAAACATCGGAAAGTGACATTTCTGTATTACATTTTGTCAAGAGGGAAAATCAATAGCAAACTGTTCCCAACTGACTATAGCGCTGTGAACCGTACCTGGCTGCACCTGGCAAATCCGCCATCATAATAGCAATCCTCTATGGAACAAGCGTGCCTGTTGTTAAAGGGAATGTGAGATGACGCTCTGATTGGTTTATTGCACGTTACGCCCAAACCACACCCATGAATAATGTAGCTACTACAGAATTAATCCGTGATACATCGCCTCACTCACACAAATTCCAAATAGTCTTTTGCCCAGGTCCTCCCATGTTCCTAAAACCGCCCCCTGGGTCTGGGCGTAGTTTGGTCGCTGCAATTTCGGGTGGGAAGGTGAGCCTCTGACTTAAGTCTACCCGCATTTCCCAGTCTGCGTTCAGTGGGCATGAGTCTCGAGGCGATCGGTTGGCATGGCATTGACGGTTACCTCAGCTCAGGTGAAGCACACACTAATCCCGACGCAGTGAGCTGCCTGCTACAGTGGCGCTCAGAGAGCAGTGAGGGGTTAGGTGCCTTGCTCAAGGGCACTTTAGCCGTTCCTACTGGTTGGGGTTCGAACCGGCAACGCTAACCAGTAGGCCACGGCTGCCCCCAATATATGCTATATATATATATACACTATATACACCACATATACTGACTAGATGTCGCCTTGACTACTGCTGTTCATTGGAACGAATGCGCCAATCGAGATGCCATCTTTCCGCGGTGATCCACTCTTCTTTAATGCATTAGCGTCAATCTAGACAAAGACCTAACGACAATAAAATCACCATAAATCACCAAAATCTCAAGCAATTTTCTACATTTTTTAAGGTTGTTCCAACTGACAGACATGTGTTTATGGTCGAGTCTAGAGAAAACTAAGCTTTTGACGATAATAAAGATAAATTTATCCATCTAGCCCAGCGGCCCCTAGAGGAACTATGAGTGAACTGCAACCAGGTTCGATACAATGGAAGTGAACAGGCTCTCCGTAGACAGGCTCTGGTTGAGGCTACATATCTCTCGTCTCATTGACTCATGTAAGTTGTAATCTCACCAGAAGTTGCTGTAGATCTAAAGAACATTTACTTCCGTGCTTTAACATGGTCTGCTACTACATAAGCCAGTCATTACTTTTATAATTCAAGTTTGCCATCATTGTGAGAAGTTCCTAAATTTAGTTAGTTAGTTAGTTAGTTAGTTAGTTTATTAGTTGTCCCCTTAGGGAAATTCTTTTTCACATTTTCCATACCGCTTTTCATCCTACATGGTCACAAGCACAGGATGGCACATACATGGTCACATACAGAGGAATGACACATACAGACATACATACATAGTTGATGGTGCAGCCTGCCATTATGCCTATCTCCAAGTGCTGCCAGGCGGTTTTACTAGCCTGAGTTGTAATGCAGAACTGGAGGTCCTGGAAATATGCTTTGACCAGCCTTGTGATGCTCTCTGGGACTTGGAAGAAGTTGAAGGCTGCCCACAGCATCTCATGAGTAACTGACCCGACGGCATTGACAAGGTCTAAGAAAGTCACATGCAAATCTTTCTTTTTCTTCTTGCCTGTTTGTACCTAGTGCCAGATGACATTTGCGTGTTCCAGGCATCCTGACAAATCACTTATCTGCACTGAGGTGTCGACATAGTTGTTCTTTTGCAGGAATGCTGAGAGTCTTTGTGCCACAATACTGAAGATTTTCTTTCCTTCCACATTCAGTAAACTGATCTGGTGGAATTGGGGGATAGTTGAGGAGTTCTTCCCTTTGGGAATCAGAATCCTGGCACCTGGAGCGTTCTTATACAGCCTATATGGAACACCGTTGGGCCCAGGGGCTGATGCTGTATTTGCCCGCTTTACTGTGTTCTCAACTTAGCTGGATGTTGCACTATAGTTCTGTGTTCTGGGGCGTAAGTCCCTGTGAAAATGAAAGAAAAGTTTACACATCAGGCCATTGTCAGCTGTATCGCCAAAGATGCACCAACATTTAGTAGTGCCAATGGGGCTGTAAGTGTTTACAAGATGTACATGTACTTTAGGTGGTTAGCTCACTAGATTTAAAGCAAAACTCCTTACTGCTGCTTAAAGCACCACAAAGTTCTTAAGATAGCATGGTCATATAATGTGAAATATATTTATATATTCTTTTCAGCAGGGAATTCATCCCCACAGTCAGAGTTCAGAGTTGTGTTGCTGGGATACAGAAATGCTGGGAAGAGTTCATCAGGAAACACCATCCTGGGCAGAGAGGAGTTTGACCTGAAGAGAAGAACAGCTCAGTGTGTGAAGAGACAGGGAGAAGTAGCAGGCAGACAGGTCACTGTAGTCAAGGCTCCAGGATGGTGGAATAATGAAAAGCTCATAAACACTCCTGAGCTCACTAAACAGGAGATTGTGCTCAGTGTGTCTCTGTGTCCTCCAGGACCACATGCTGTCCTACTTGTCATAGATATTGAACGTTCTTTCACATTTGAAGAAAGATTAACTATTCAGGAACACCTCGAGCTTCTCGGTGGTATTGTCTGGAGTCATACCATCATGCTGTTTACCCGTGGAGACTGGCTGGGAGACACAACTATTGAGCAGTGCATTGAGAGTGAAGAGGCACTGCCGTCTCTAGTTGAGAAATGTGGGAACAGATATCATGTCCTCAACAATAAGAATAGGGCAGGTGATCAGGTCACAGAGCTGCTGGAGAAGATAGAAGAGATGCTAGCAGGAAACAGAAACTGTCACTTTGAGATGGACAGAAAGAGACTGGAGGAAGTGAAGGAGAGGAGGAGGAATGAAGAACAGAGAGCAACAGAGAGACTGATGAAGGTGGAGAAGCAAAGACAACACCTCCAGTCACTGAAGCGTGAGTTGTATTGTATTTTCTGTGTTTTGTAGTAAACAAACTGAGCTTTTTCATTGCAAAAATATATGTTCAACACCCTTCATAATTATCTAGCTTATTAAACATTGAATCAAATATGTCTTAATATTAATTCTTATGGCCATTAATTCTTATGGCCATTTTCAGCTGTATTGCCAAAGATGCACCAACATTTAGCAGTGCCAGTGGGGCTGTAAGTGGTGTGTACAAGCTATTCATGCACTTTAGGTGGTTAGCTCACTAGATTTAAACCAAAACTATTTACTGCTGCATAAAGTCCACAAAGTTCGTAAGATAACGTGGTCATATATATTTATATATTCTTTCTGCAGGGAATTCGTCACCACAGTTAGAGTTCAGAGTTGTGCTGCTGGGACACAGATATGCTGGGAAGAGTTCATCAGGAAACACCATCCTGGGCAGAGAGGAGTTTGACCTGAAGAGAAGAACAGCTCAGTGTGTGAAGAGACAGGGAGAAGTAGCAGGCAGACAGGTCACTGTAGTCAAGGCTCCAGGATGGTGGATTAATTTCAACCTCAAAGCCACTCCTGAGCTCACTAAACAGGAGATTGTGCTCAGTGTGTCTCTGTGCCCTCCAGGACCTCACATTCTCTTACTGCTTATAAAAGTAGCTAATTCTTACACGCAGGATGTCATTAGAAACATCCAAGAACATCTGGAGTTTGACAGAGTCTGGAGCCATACTATGGTGCTGTTTACCCGTGGAGACTGGCTGGGAAACACAACCATTGAGCAATACATTGAGAGTGAAGAACACCTCAGATATCTGGTAGAGAAATGTGGGAACAGATATCATGTTCTCAACAATGAGAACAAAAGTGACAGAACACAGATCACAGAGCTGATGGAGAAGATGGAGGAAATTATCTCTGGAAACGGAGGCCGTCACTTTGAGATGGACAGAGAGAGACTCCAGGAAATGAAGGAGAGAAGAAAACAACAGATGCAGAGAGCAGAGGACAGACGGATGTGTGACTACAGGCAGATATCTGCTTTTCGATTCTCACAAGGTGAGTTTATTCATTTTATTGTGTTGTAATGTATATGGTAATATTATATTTTAAATGTTATTATTAGTTGTATTGTAATATTAAATTAATATTACCATTATTAGTATGTTTCATTCCTCAGTGGGTCCTGTTGTAGCTATTTAAATCAATAGTCTCAAGTGTGAAGCATGGGTGCCCCCTGTTGGACAAAAAGATCACTGCTGTCTAGGGCTGCACAATATATCTAAAACTATCGTTATCGCGATATCAGCGCTTGCGATGGACATACCGCAAAGATTACTTAATTTTCGATAAATTTCGATACATTTTCTGTGCCGTGCGCATTCCATACACTCTATGGTGTATTCACATTCTGAATGTCAACATATTTTACCAAACCGATGCTGTCATGCTGCCCTAGAAGCCCGTCCCCTACCAGTTTAGGTGTGTGGTGTTTTAGGTGTTGAGGCGGGAGCTAAGTCGTGATGGCTGAAGATAGTGAGTCGAGCGAGGTAGGCTACACTTGGGTGAATAGGAATTGGTGACTAAAAAGAAAAGCATGTCTGTTATATGGGAATGTTTTGGTTTTATGAAGGATGCCGTGTTACAAACAAATTCTTCCTTCTCCACCGTGTTAAAATAAACAATTTCTTTCGGTATCGTTATATCAGAAGATATCTGTCTTTCACTGTAAGGCTTGTATTTCATGATTTGCATTTAGCAAAAGCCCCAGACACAGAGGTAATCAGGATTCGTTATTTGTAAAAGTTGTTTCTTAGCCTGGACTGTGCGATTGCAGCCCAATTACTTTCACTTTCCGCTGCCCTCGTAGTCGGCATGCCGGTAGCCTAATAACGTGGGATACGCAGCGTATGAGGTTACAGACTGAGATGACCGCCGCGATATAGCTTAAGTAGCTTTTTTGCTAGGCCCATCGAAGGCTGGCAATGTGGAATATTCTGCTGGTTGGTGCACAAGTGTTCAGATTGGCTGTCTGTCCGTCTTTTATGAGGATTAGGAGCAGATATTCCACACAACTTTGATAGCCTAGTCAGTAATAATATTTTATATTGTTTATGTAGAAAATTATACATTTATTTCTGTAATTATACATTCCCCCCCCCCCAACCCTACAGTGTATGCTAGCAGTAAGCAGAATGGAAAAAAAAAACATTAAATATACTGCTCAAAAAAATTAAGGGAACACTTCAATCATACACTGGATCGGTACTACTATTTGGTTCTGAGCACAAGTAAAACTTTTGAGGCGAGTGTTTTATTTTGCAAGAACTGTCAGACATTCTGTGAATGTAGTTTGAGAATGGAGAAAAGGGTGGAAGGTTTCAAAAAATGTGTGGAAAACCTAAGTGTTCCCTTAATTTTTTTGAGCAGTATATTTAAATATCGCAAATTATATCGTTATCGCAGTACTCAATAATGTTATCGCATATCGCATGTTTTCCTAATATCGTGCAGCCCTACTGCTGTCAGTGTTGTCCAGTAGGGGGCAGTGGAGTTAGCAGTGGTGACACTCAATTGTTGCTGCCGTGGTTGTTGCCAAGGGCCAACTTGCCAACAACATGACTTCTATATTTCAGATGATGCTCCATTTCTCCAAAATATGAGGGTTGTGCTGCTGGGACACAGACTATCTGGGAAGAGTTCATCAGGAAACACCATCCTGGGCAGAGAGGAGTTTGACCTGAAGAGAAGAACAGCTCAGTGTGTGAAGAGACAGGGAGAAGTAGCAGGCAGACAGGTCACTGTAGTCGAGGCTCCGGGATGGTTGAAGAATTTCAGCCTCATAAACACTCCTGAGCTCACTAAACAGGAGATTGTGTTCAGTGTGTCTCTGTGTCCTCCAGGACCACATGCCGTTCTGCTAGTCATACGCACAGATTATACTTTCGCAGAGGTCTACGCAAAAAGTGCCAGGTACAATTTGGAGCTTCTTGGTAAAAATGTTTGGAGTCACACAATTGTCCTTTTCACCTATGGAGACTGGCTGGGAGACACATCCATTGAGCAGCACATTGAGAGTGAAGGAGAAACCCTGCAGTGGATCATTGGGAAATGTGGGAACCGATATCATGTCCTCAACAACAAGGACTGGACTGAGGATACACAAGTAACAGAGCTGCTGGAGAAGATAGAACAGATGGTGGTAAGAAACGGAGGAGCTCACTATGAAAGACCACAAGAAGAGGAGAAAAAGAAGAAAAAGGACAAGAAAAGGACAAGATGGGCGACTCTCTTCAGAGGTGTGTTATGACATATTATGTTAATTAATTAATGGGTCTGACACAGTATCCCCACTTACAGTACATGTCATCGCTCTTTTGGACCGCATCACCACAGATTTGAATGAAACTCAGAATGCTGATTCAGACATATAAAAGAGTCATGGAACTGACTTAAAAAATGTGATACCTATATGATCTATCTGTATAGTCTATTTATTTTATTAACAATGCAACTGGTAAATTGTTCTGTGCTTATGTTATGATACTTACTGTAATATTTACTGCTTACTCACCACTTACTAAAAAAAAATATGATTAAATGTAGGACCCAGGCTTGGAATTTCAACGTTCTGGGGGCAAGGCCACTTGGCCTTCAGTTGGGCATATTTGGTGGAGGGCACAAAGGCCACATGTCAGGGCACTAAGGCCAACGTTAACTATATAGGCTATAAAAATGATCAAAGTTGTATTTAGCCTATTCACTGCAGTAGACCTGCATCACTGTATGAAACATTACAAAAAAATGAAACATGACACATTACATATAACTGTAAATCATCTGATCATCTAATATTTGCAGATATCTAGGCTATATTTAACATTTATTTGATATTTGGCCTGTTATGAAATCATGTATTGAACAATTTAAGCACAGCTCAGCTTTAAGAAAGTCAAATAGCCTAGATGCATGCTTAGCATTTTGTGATCATTAAGGCTACTTTCACAAACTCTTAGTCAGCTGTCCTCTGATTTACCGATATCTAGGCAATATTTGTAATATTTATTTAGTATTTGGCCCGTTATGAAATAATGTGGAACAATTTAAACACAGTGTAAAACTTAAATCCCAAATTATATGTTGAAATTTACTGCAAATTCAAAACAGGATTACTCTGGAACGGCTAACTGTACAGGGGACTGCTTTACACCTTTGTGTTCGGTAAGGTCTGCTGTTTATTCTGATATATGGTTTGTCGTGTTAAACGAGGGGTTCGTGAAGTATTCCGCCGAGATGAATGGGTAGGGAGATGGACGCAAAACCTTCAGTAGAATTTATGATTAATTTGAATGATATTATTTACTTTTCTCGCGAACCGTTCACCACAGCAATTAGCGGCTGACATCGTTTAAAAGCTGAGAAAAAGCTCTTTACTTGTGATGTCTGTGTGATGAGTAGGCTACTTAGTTCAACTGAGAAGAATGGGTGAATTTGGATGCACTTTCTTTCTTGCGCTAACTTTCTCCACTGCGTAATTTGCGCTGTGAATGCTAAGATTGTTTTGACAGGCCATAGGCTACATATATATCGCTATTAGTAGGACGCAAAGCAGAATATTGAAAGAAGGGGGCACCAAGGCCACCGTGGCCTGTAAACCTCTGATTCTCAAAGGGGCGTCACGGCCAACGCAAGGGGCTACAACGGCCATGGCCGTCGTGGCCGCCGTGAAATTCCTACCCTGGTAGGACCTCTTATCTTGTTACACTACCAAATTAACAGGTTTTTAATGTTTGATTTATAGGTTTGCTGAAACGGAATAGAGCAGATGACCAGAGCAGAGAGTTGAATGAAGCTGCAGCACGATTGGATGAGTTGAGTCTGCAAGGAAGCATGAAAACTCCCCCAGACAGTGAGTACTAAATTACTTTCTCTGTAAAAAATACATGGTGAAATAGTGCCAGCGTTGATGCTGTAGCTATAACGTATACGCATACTTATGCTGTAGCTGCAAGAGCTAGATAGATAAAACAAAACAAAGGATATCATTTGAATATAAAACAGTGTGTATGCTGCTCTCAGTCAGGCTGTTTAGCCAGGATGGCAAAGGTACAGTACCAGTAAGTCATAAACTGATCAGGAGACACTGCTGTGGCAATGCTGATAAAAACAAGAAAGGCCACCGTGCACCAAGCAAACTTCAAAGGACCTTGAGAAATGTGGTGTGAAATTAGAACTGTGTGCAGCGGAAGTCCTGTATTATGACAGATCTGGGATGTTCACAGTGGAAACCTCAGGCTACGGCACATACCCATATCCATCACCTTCTGAAGCCACTTTAGTAGCCCTCTCTGAAGCCCTCAGGGAGTCTGTAAACACTGAGTGGAGTCCCTTTGAGATGGACAGGAGGAGCACTGGAGGGGGAGGTGAGTTACCTCTCTGGTGTGTTTCGTTCTGGGGTTTGGGTCAATTTACAGTACAATGTGTGTATATTTCTTAGCAGACACTTTTGTCCAAAATCGAGACATTTAACAATATATACATGTATCTCTCTGGTGTGTTTCGTTCTGGGGTTTGGGTCAATTTACAGTAAGTAGGTAAAGTAAGTAAGTAAATTTAATTTATAGAGCACATTTAAAACAGTTTCCACTGACCAAAGTGCTGTACAGAGGATATGGCTAAAAATGGAAAATGTGTGTATATACAATGTGTGTATATTTCTTAGCAGACACTTTTGTCCAAAATCGAGACATTTAACAATATAACCACAAACAGTGATAATCAGGTTCCAATCCGAATTGAAAGAAGTGCCCTTAATATTCGGAGGTCCGGGGCCTGTCAGACACTTTGAGACATTTTTGACTAATAACATCTATGCAAGAGTGACACATATATTCTGGGGAAACCTCGACAATAATAATATGACAGTAAAGTGAATGTAATGAAATTAGTTTTTATTACAATTCAGTGTAAACATAACTTGACAAAAAACAAAAACTCCCCCTGGGGGACCACATGAAAAACTTGGCATTGAGTAAATGGGACAAACTACAAGCATACCAGAGATATCATCATGTGGCAGTTTTAATGCACCCTATGTGTAGAATTCCACAGCATCTTTGTCCATGGGATGTGGTGGTGACTGTGTTTGGTTGTGATTGGACCTTTATCTGAGAAGAACATGGTAATAGAATCATTATGACCCATTTCAGTCAACTTTATTGTCAATCAAAACCATTTTGTTTCTCCCATACTCCAATGTGCAGTATTAAAACAAGATTTGACACACACTAACATAAATTAAACATAAGACTAACCATAGGACACAACTAGACAAGTGCAAATAGACAGAGCCGGACAGTAACAGAGTACATTTACTTGAGTACAGTACTTGAGTACAATTTTGAGGGATCTGTACTTTACTTGAGTATCATTTTTGGGGAGTACTCATGACTTTACTCAAGTACATTTGAGAGGCAAATATTGTACTCTTTACTCCACTACATTTCTATCCATAACCCTGAGTACCCGTTACTAAGAAAAATCTCAGGGTCAGTGGATCTTCTGGCCAATCGATTTCACATGTCTTGACAGGACATGTCTTATGCAGAAAACACTTTAAATAACTTTTGTTCACAAAGAGGTTACTCTGAGAGGAGCATCCGATGATTTTGCGCCCAGGCATCCACTAACTCGGGACCACCTGGGGACTAAGGTGGTAAAAGCAGTTTGCGAGGTAGCCTAGGCCTTAGGGGATGCCAGGCCTGCGGTCATGTAGCCTACCATGCCTACTGTATGCAATCACTCATTTTACTTTGATGTATTTATTAGGTTGGTCCAACATACAGTACCTCAGAATTATTGGCACCTCTGCTAAAGTTGACTAAAAAGAGGAATGTAAATCTTTTGGAAATTGATCTTAATGCCTTAAGTAAAAAAAATAGGAAATATTTAACCTATAAGGACACCAATTTTCTTTGTGAATGATTAATGTATCATAAATAACTACATTTCTTCCTTAAAATAGGGTCATAAGTATTGGCACCCCTATGTTACATTCCCATAGAGGCAGGTAGATTTTTATTTTTAAAGGCCAGTTATTTCATGGATCCAGTATACTATGCATCCTGATAAAGTTCCCCTGGCCTTTGGAATTAAAATAGCTCCACATCACATACCCTTCACCATACAGATTGGCATGGTTTTATTTCAGTTAGCCTATTATAGCTGGTTTGATTTGCATTGAGCTCAATGAGCATCAATCATCCATAGTGTCTATTTGTTTACTGCTACTGCTCTACTATTACTATTTTACTGCTCTTCATCCGGCACTTATTCTTAATAGGCCTACTATTATAATGTTACTGTTTCTGCACTACGATGGTACTGTTACCACACTGCACATAGCTGTACATACTGTACATATCTGTTTATATGGTTCATACTAAATATCCATATTTATTCAGTTTTTCTGTAATATATTCTGTTAATACACTGCATATATCTATATTGTTCTTACTACTATAATGTATACTGCCACTACATTGCACATATCTGTACATGATGTTCATACATTGTTCATATTACAGCCATATTTATTCTGCTCTTATAAGGTTACTGCTAATACACTGCACATACTTATATTTTATAATTTATAATTTATACTACTCTAAACCACCTTCTGAAAATAACTGTATACTACTGTCTACACTGCACTATATCTTTTCTTCTGGTTAGACACAAACTGCATTTCATTGTCTCTGTTGTACTCTGCACAATGACAAAGTTTAATGTAATCTAATAAATCCAGAGATGGAAATGATCTTAGTAACTACCAGTCTTTGCTGTCATCCTTTTCATCCGCTGTTACACTTGCAAAAAAGGCATTCTATCAAAGCAAGATTGAGAGCGCCACTGACAGTAGAAAACTTTTTTCTACTTTCAAATCTCTTCTCAATCCTCCACCACCACCATCAACTACTTCACTGTCAGCAAATGACTTTGCAACATTTTTCACTGAAAAAGTTGCTAAAATAAGTGCTCAGTGTGATGCTCCTATAAGGAGGGCTTTGCCTTGTGTTAGTATGACCGCATCATTTGACTCTTTCTCTCCTCTTGATGAGGAAGCAGTCTCTCAATTGCTTCAGCGATGTCGTCCAACAACATGCCCATTAGATCCTGTCCCGTCCACTCTTCTACAGTCTATCTCACCCGCTGTTCTACCAGCAGTCACACATGTATTTAATGCTTCACTCAGTTCTGGAATAGTTCCTTATTCTTTTAAACAGGCTAGGGTTACACCTCTGCTAAAGAAAAGTACACTTAATCCAACTGAGGTGAAGAACTACAGACCTGTCTCCCTTCTTCCTTTCTTGTCAAAGGTTTTGGAGAAAGTGGTCTTCAAGCAAGTTTGTGACTTTCTTCATCAGAATAATCTACTAGACCCTATGCAGTCTGGTTTCAAGAGTGGTCATTCTACTGAAACTGCTCTTCTGTCTGTGACTGAAGCATTGAGAGTAGCTAAGTCCTCTGCTCAGTCATTAGTATTAATTCTACTAGATTTATCTGCAGCCTTTGATACTGTTAACCATGACATTCTCCTATCTATACTATCTGAACTGGGGATTTCTGGAAAAGCTCTTGACTGGTTTGAATCTTACCTTAAAGGGCGTTCTTTCAACGTGTCTTGGCAGGGACAGGTATCTAAGTCTCATGACCTCACCACAGGTGTGCCTCAGGGATCAGTATTAGGACCCTTGCTTTTCTCTATTTACACCACTTCCTTAGGTGATACCATTCGCTCCCATGGATTTGACTATCACTGTTTTGCAGACGACACTCAACTTTACCTGTCTTTCCCACCTGATGACTCTAGTGTTTCCCACCGGATTTCTGCATGCCTTAAGGATATTTCAGCCTGGATGAAAGATCGGCACCTTCAGCTTAATCTCTCAAAAACAGAGTTTTTGGTGTTTCCAGCTGAAACAGCTATTCCCCAACAGATTAACATCCAGCTTGACTCAACTTCACTGACCCCAACTAGATCGGCACGAATCTTGGGCGTTGTAATTGATGACCGACTTAACTTCTCTGAGCATACAGCTTCTATTGCAAAATCATGTCGGTTTATGCTTTACAACATTAGGAAGATCAGACCTTATCTGACACAAGATTCCACATAACTTCTTGTTCAGACCATGGTCATCTCTAAGATGGACTATTGTAATTCACTATTAGCTGGCTTACCCGCTTGTGTAACAAGATCATTACAGCTGATTCAAAATGCTGGAGCACGCCTGGTCTTCAATCAGCCAAAGAGGACACATGTAACTCCTCTCCTAGTTACTCTCCATTGGCTCCCTATAGTAGCCAGAATTACATTTAAATCTCTCACTTTGGCCTATAGGACACTAACTAGATCTGCTCCTAGTTATTTTAATTCAATAATCAAGCCTTACATCCCCAACCGCCCACTGCGGTCTTCTGGTGAGCGTATGTTGTGTCGACCAGTCATGAAAACTGGGTCTAATTCCAGACTCTTTTCTTCAGTGGTTCCATGTTGGTGGGATGAACTGCCCAGTGCTCTCCGTTCCTGTGGTAGTTTTGGGTCGTTTAAGAGGGGTCTAAAGACATTCCTATTCAACATATACTTAGTTGTTTAAGCGCTTATGTGTTATGGTTTATATAATGTTGTTTTATTTTAATTGGGCTGTTAATTAATTTGACATTATTGTTTATTATTGATATTCTCCTTAATGTAGTCTTAGCATGTCATTGTTTTTATATTATTGATTGAATTGACATTATTGTTTTATTATTGCCTTTCCCCTTTTTTACATTGCTTTTTATTAGGCTATTGCTTGAATTGATATTATTGTGTACTACAACTATTCTCCTTACTATATTTGACCTATACTTCAAAGGACCTTGAGAAATGTGGTGTGAAATTAGAACTGTGTGCAGCGGAAGTCCTGTATTTCACATGGAATAATGTTTTACACTCTGTTTCAGTGTGTGGAGATGACAGATCTGGGATGTTCACAGTGGAAACCTCAGGCTACGGCACATACCCATATCCATCACTTTCTGAAGCCACTTCACTAGCCCTCAGGGAGTCTGTAAACACTGAGTGGAGTCCCTTTGAGATGGACAGGAGGAGCACTGGAGGGGGAGGTGAGTTACCTCTCTGGTGTGTTTCGTTCTGGGGTTTGGGTCAATTTACAGTACAATGTGTGTATATTTCTTAGCAGACACTTTTGTCCAAAATCGAGACATTTAACAATATATACATGTATCTCTCTGGTGTGTTTCGTTCTGGGGTTTGGGTCAATTTACAGTAAGTAGGTAGCCTGGGTGTTCCCATGCTGCATTGCGCGCGATTTGATTCACGCTGCTAAGGCAGCCTGGAGACCATGGAGCAAATTTTCGCCTGAGATAGGGAACCAATCACAGAACAGGGGGGAAAGCAAGACGATGATGAGCTATGCACAGACGCATTTGATAGACATCCGTGGCACCCAATAAACGGATCTGGGCATTTTTTTCAAATACGAGAAAATGAACGTTTGGTTCCCAGACCACGTCTCATTGAGAAGTGGTGGCGCTAGCCAGGCTAGTAAGTAGGTAAAGTAAGTAAGTAAATTTAATTTATAGAGCACATTTAAAACAGTTTCCACTGACCAAAGTGCTGTACAGAGGATATGGCTAAAAATAGAAAATGTGTGTATATACAATGTGTGTATATTTCTTAGCAGACACTTTTGTCCAAAATCGAGACATTTAACAATATAACCACAAACAGTGATAATCAGGTTCCAATCCGAATTGAAAGAAGTGCCCTTAATACTCGGAGGTCCGGGGCCTGTCAGACACTTTGAGACATTTTTGACTAATAACATCTATGCAAAAGTGACACATATATTCTGGGGAAACCTCGACAATAATAATATGACAGTAAAGTGAATGTAATGAAATGAGTTTTTATTACAATTCAGTGTAAACATAACTTGACAAAAAACAAAAACTCCCCCCGGGGGACCACATGAAAAACTTGGCATTGAGTAAATGGGACAAACTACAAGCATACCAGAGATATCATCATGTGGCAGTTTTAATGCACCCTATGTGTAGAATTCCACAGCATCTTTGTCCATGGGATGTGGTGGTGACTGTGTTTGGTTGTGATTGGACCTTTATCTGAGAAGAACATGGTAATAGAATCATTATGACCCATTTCAGTCAACTTTATTGTCAATCAAAACCATTTTGTTTCTCCCATACTCCAATGTGCAGTATTAAAACAAGATTTGACACACACTAACATAAATTAAACATAAGACTAACCATAGGACACAACTAGACAAGTGCAAATAGACAGAGCCGGACAGTAACAGAGTACATTTACTTGAGTACAGTACTTGAGTATCATTTTTGGGGAGTACTCATGACTTTACTCAAGTACATTTGACAGGCAAATATTGTACTCTTTACTCCACTACATTTCTATCCATAACCCTGAGTACCCGTTACTTCTTCTAAAAAAAAAAAGGAAAAAAGAAAAATCTCAGGGTCAGTGGATCTTCTGGCCAATCGATTTCACATGTCTTGACAGGACATGTCTTATGCAGAAAACACTTTAAATAACTTTTGTTCACAAAGAGGTTACTCTGAGAGGAGCATCCGATGATTTTGCGCCCAGGCATCCACTAACTCGGGACCACCTGGGGACTAAGGTGGTAAAAGCAGTTTGCGAGGTAGCCTAGGCCTTAGGGGATGCCAGGCCTGCGGTCATGTAGCCTACCATGCCTACTGTATGCAATCACTCATTTTACTTTGATGTATTTATTAGGTTGGTCCAACATACAGTACCTCAGAATTATTGGCACCTCTGCTAAAGTTGACTAAAAAGAGGAATGTAAATCTTTTGGAAATTGATCTTAATGCCTTAAGTAAAAAAATAGGAAATATTTAACCTATAAGGACACCAATTTTCTTTGTGAATGATTAATGTATCATAAATAACTAAATTTTCTTCCTTAAAATAGGGTCATAAGTATTGGCACCCCTATGTTACATTCCCATAGAGGCAGGTAGATTTTTATTTTTAAAGGCCAGTTATTTCATGGATCCAGTATACTATGCATCCTGATAAAGTTCCCCTGGCCTTTGGAATTAAAATAGCTCCATCACATACCCTTCACCATACAGATTGGCATGGTTTTATTTCAGTTAGCCTATTATAGCTGGTTTGATTTGCATTGAGCTCAATGAGCATCAATCATCCATAGTGTCTATTTGTTTACTGCTACTGCTCTACTATTACTATTTTACTGCTCTTCATCCGGCACTTATTCTTAATAGGCCTACTATTATAATGTTACTGTTTCTGCACTACGATGGTACTGTTACCACACTGCACATAGCTGTACATACTGTACATATCTGTTTATATGGTTCATACTAAATATCCATATTTATTCAGTTTTTCTGTAATATATTCTGTTAATACACTGCATATATCTATATTGTTCTTACTACTATAATGTATACTGCCACTACATTGCACATATCTGTACATGATGTTCATACATTGTTCATATTACAGCCATATTTATTCTGCTCTTATAAGGTTACTGCTAATACACTGCACATACTTATATTTTATAATTTATAATTTAACTAATTTATACTACTCTAAACCACCTTCTGAAAATAACTGTATACTACTGTCTACACTGCACTATATCTTTTCTTCTGGTTAGACACAAACTGCATTTCATTGTCTCTGTTGTACTCTGCACAATGACAAAGTTTAATGTAATCTAATAAATCCAGAGATGGAAATGATCTTAGTAACTACCAGTTGTCATAGTAATCTTAGTAACTACTTTGCTGTCATCCTTTTCATCCGCTGTTACACTTTACACAAGTTTAATGTAATCTAATATAAAATAATCTGAGAGAAAGTGGAATAGAACATTATGTCCAATATTCCAATATATGGTTTAATGTTCTGCATTATGTCCAATATTCCAATATGTGGTTTAATGTTCTGCATTTCTCATTAGTGAGTCACTTTGATACTAAAAGTATGATTCTATGTAATGACTGTATGATATCTGTACTGTCCCTGTGTATATCTGTGTGTGACTGTATTTAGAGATAAGCATGAATATTATGACTTTGCAGTGTTTCACTGTTCTGCATGGCTGCGTCAGTAGCTATCTGCTCCGGATTGCCAGGTTGCCACTAATCAGGGTCTGATTCAGTGTAGTCCACGTGAGATGGGATGACCAACACCATCTCCCGTCAGCCTGGAAGGATACTTAAACCCTAACTATTTCCTTGTCTAGTTAGAGCAGCTGATGGATCTTTAGGTGAAGTCATGCTGTCTCTCCCTTGATGCGCATCATTGTAAATAAACTCTGTTCCTGAGCATCAAACCAGGTGTCCTTAGGCTATAAGTTGGATATTTCCTCATTTTTCCTCCTTTCATTTTTTAGCAGAGGTGCCAATAATTCTGAGGTACTGTATGTTGGACCAACCTAATAAATACATCAAAGTAAAATGAGTAAAATAATTGCATACAGTATAGGCTACGTGACCGCAGTAGGCCTGGCATCCCCTAGGGCCTAGGCTACCTCGCAAACTGCGCCACCTCAGTTTCCAGGTGGTCCCGAGTTAGTGGATGCCTAATTATGCTGGGTGCAAAATCGTAGGATGCTCCTCTCAGAGTAACCTCTTTGTGAACCAAAGTTATTTGTTAAAGTGTTTGGGATTTCTGCATAAGACATGTCCTTTTTAACCATCTCTTCTATATCCCTCGCAACACTTTCCAAGGCTGCCATATCTAACTGGTAGCCTTTTTTTACCAAGTTAGTCTAAGACTATGATGCGAGCTTCTGGGTAGCCTAGGCCCTAGGCTACTCAGATTAGCCTAAGACTAGGCTTCATTGAATAATGACCGTCGAAATTTAAGACTAATTTCGATATTTGTATTTTGATGTTTTGAAACCGATTAGGAAAACGGAGAACGACTTAATTCTCGTTTTTTGATTTTGTATTTTAAAACGGAAATCAAATAATCCCTCGTTTTTTGTTTTGTTAATTTTCATTTCCGAAACGGAAATCGATTGGCCAGAAGATCCACTGACCTCTCAGAAACCCTCAATTTGTTGTTTCCCTCTCAAACGTGATTGGATTGGGGACTTCCGGTTCATGGCTGAGTGAAGACGTGTTTTAGAACGCTCCTCAGAATTTCCGTATTATTGTATATTTTCTACAAAACAACTACGACTATTGGGTGTACTTGACAAGATAAGTAACTTTCTTAAGTGTTGTGGTCAAGACAAGATGAGTAAATCTACAAGAACCAAAGCTACTCAAGCCCACAAGCTAGCAATGACGGCTCACCGATTAGCCACGCTTATCTCAAGGGGCTATTGGATGAGGTTCGGTCGGATGTATTAGCAATGAAGGAGGAAATTTTGTCCGAGCTCAAAAATACAGTCGCCACACTGAATGTCACAGTTGCTACACATGGTCAGCAAATCCAAGACTTAGAAGAGGGTCTTACTACAGTGGACAGTAAAGTTTCAGACCTGGAGAGAAACTACACTGACCTGATGGCAGAAACAGGGAAACTGCGTTCAAGGCTGGATGACTTGGAGAATAGATCACGCAGACAAAATATCAGAGTCATAGGTCTGCCTGAGAAAATTGAAGGTCCCCAGCCCTCCGTTTTCATCGAGACCTTGTTGGTGGAAGTGTTCGGGGTAGACAACTTTCCTAAGCCGCCGGAGGTTGACCGGGCGCACCGGTCTTTACGTCCACTGGATCTGTCCAAACCCCCGAGGGCAATGATCGTCCGACTCCACCATTTCCGAACAAAAGAGCTGATCCTCCGCCTCGCCTCGCCACAAAATTAGTTTCTACCCAGACCTTAGCGCTGACTTGCTCCAGAGACGCGCTGCTTTCATGTCGGTTAAGAAGCTGCTACGAGAGGCACATCTGAAATACTCCCTGGTTCATCCCGCGACGCTGCGTTTCACATTCAACGGAGCAGAGCAGAAATTCAAGTCGCCGCTGGAGGCCAGCGCGTTGGTTAAAGAGCATATCGCAAACCGACAGGCCTCCACCACAGGGATATCCGAGCCGTCGGAGAATGTAGAAGGAGGCCCGGAGACGTCCTGATGTGGCTACAATATCACCTGTCAAGCATCGATCGCCGTGGAGCTCACCTAATGTTCTGGTTCTGTGAGTCTGATTCACTAGGCTGAATCACTCTTGTCTTCCAAACATAAACAATAGTTTGTTGACTTTTTAGCTAGCATTATAAAGCAAAAGTCTCATGTAGATTATCTTTGTTAAGATGTTAAAATGTTCTCTTTTTTTTCCCTGTCCTTCATTTCTGATATGGACACTTACAGCTATGGGACATGGATGCCTTTATGAGTGAACTGTTAGTGTTTAATGTTATGCTGATTACAAAGATCTGTTACACCCAGTAGAATGTTTATTAGATATATTTAAAAACATTCCTTCAGTTACGGGAGACGTGTAAAGTGGAGGAACATGGTAGTTAGCTATATCCAAAGCAAGTCTACTAGAATTGTAGGGGGGGTTAATGCACTTTGTTCGGGTAAGTGTATAGAGGGGAGGGGGTTGTGCATCACTCACATAAGCTGCCTATGTCTCTTATTTAGCACATGTTGAGCAATACTCAGCAATTGCCACACCCTAAAATCATTAAGCTTCCTTTTATGTTTTTTTTTTCTTTCTTTTTTTATATTATTAGCTTTTGATTCTCTCTCTTTATGGTATCCCCACTGAATTTGGTAACACAACTAACCTTAAAGGATGAGTAACACTAGAGATATACACTATAGGATGAGTAACACTAGAGATATACACTATAGGATGAGTAACACTAGAGATATACACTTCATCACATGAGATGTGAAGGGCCTGAATAACCCAGTCAAAAGGAATAGGGTGTTAGCTCGTCTTGCAGACCTCAAAAGGAATAGGGTGTTAGCTCGTCTTGCAGATCTCAAAGCTGACATAGTCTTTGTTAAGGAAACCCACTTACGCACAACTGAGGCCCTCGAAATGAAAAGGAAATGGATAGGTGACATCATCCACTCTGGGTTTAATGCAAGGGCTAGAGGGACAGCCATTATCATACGGAACGGTATACCTTGGGTTAGCGAAGTTGTCATACCAGATAAAGATGGCAGGTTTGTTATTGCATCTGGACAATTGTGTAACAAGCAGGTCGTTTTGGCCTGTGTGTATGCTCCCAATTGGGATGACAGTGACTTTATAATCAAACTTTTCTCCATCCTCCCAAATGTTGACAACCACCTCCTCATAATAGGGGGAGATTTTAATTGTGCTGTGGATCCTACTTTGGACCGATCCTCACCAAGGGTTATTCCCCTGTCTAAAACAGCCACAGCCATTAAACATATAATGGAGGAATACAGTCTGTTTGATCCCTGGAGATTTGCAAATCCAAACAGCAAGGTTTTTTCTTTCTTCTCGCCGGTACACCAGACTTACTCCCGAATCGACTTTTTTCAGCTTGACACTAAGCTAATCCCCTCGGTTAGACAGACAACCTATCACAGTATCACTATCTCAGACCATGCCCCTGTTTCATTTCATTTAACTTTCACTGACTGCCCTGTAGCACATTGAATCTGGCGTTTAAATCCACTCATGTTATCCAACCCAGAGTTTACAGAAGCAATTAAAGTACATATACAGGTATTTTTGGACACAAACTCCTCAGAGGAGACCACATTTGGTACACTCTGGGAAACACTCAAAGCGTATCTGAGGGGCCATATTATCAGCATTGCTGCCTACAATAAAAAACTTCGCTCAAGTATGCTATCTGACTTATCAGACAAAATCAAAAATCTAGATATCCAACATGCTATATCTCCCTCTCCGGATCAGAAAAGGCTAAAATTGCAAAGCATGTTTGACCTGGCATCTACTGCAGAGGCAGAACAACAACTGCTTAGAGCACGCCATCTGGTTTATGAACAGGGTGATAAGGTTGGAAGATTATTGGCCCATCAGATTTGCCAGTCATATGCTTCACAATATATATCAGAAATTAAAGATCTGTCTGGGAACTTTATCACTGACCAAAAAAGGATTAATGCCACATTTGCTCATTATTATAGTAACTTGTACACTTCTGAATGCAACCCAAATATTGAGAGTATAGCAGCATTTTTCCAAAACCTAGAATTTCCAGTACTTAATGAGGATGATAGGGCAGATTTAGAACGCCATCTGGTACAAGACGAAATCCAAGCCGCTATCTCTAGCTTACAATCAGGAAAATCCCCAGGTCCTGATGGGATACCCGTAGAATTTTACAAAAAGTTTTCCCGGGAACTCACACCTCTACTGCAAAACATGTGTTTAGAATCCCTAGACATTGGCCATCTGCCACATACATTATGCCAAGCATCTATTTGCCTTATACCCAAAAAAGAAAAAGACCCCACACTATGTGGATCGTATCGACCAATTTCCCTCCTTAATGTAGACTACAAGATTATCGCCAAGGGCCTTGCTAGGCGTCTTGAGAGAATCCTCCCCACCCTCATCTCACCTGATCAAACTGGATTTATCCAGGGCAGACATTCTTCCTCTCATACCCGCAGGCTCTTTGACATTATTTTTACTAAAGAGACTGTGGAGGCACCTGAACTGGTCTTGTCGCTAGACGCGGAGAAGGCATTTGATAGGGTAGAGTGGGTTTTTCTTTTTGAAACATTGAAAAAATTTGGATTTGGCCCAAACGTTATATCCTGGGTAAAATTATTATATTCTAACCCTCTGGCTTCAGTGCGCACCAACAATATATCCTCTGAATATTTTCCTCTTCAAAGAGGAACCAGACAAGGATGTCCTCTCACCCCTACTTTTTGATATTTTCCTTGAACCTTTGGCAATGGCATTCCGGAGCTATACGGCTTTTAAAGGTATTATTAGAGAGGGGCTTCCTCACAAAATCTCAGCCTATGCTGACGATATTTTGCTTTTCATAACAGACCCAGACATATCTTTACCAGCCATTCTCAGCATTCTGGAACATTTTGGAAAACTCTCCGGCTATAAACTTAACCTGGAAAAGAGTGATTTGTTCCCTGTTAACAATGCAGCTCTTAAACGGCCAACACCGAATTTACCCTTCAAGACGGTGCCCTCAAAATTTAAATATCTGGGTATCACAGTCACTCGCTCATATAACCACTTATTTAAAAGCAATTTCTCCCCCCTGATTGAGAAATGTAAACAGGACATGGAGAGGTGGAGGACTATCCCTATGTCTATGGTGGGGCGTATTAACCTAATCAAAATGAACACTGTCCCCCGCTTTCTCTATCTTTTTCAAAATATTCCAATTTTTATCCCCTTGAACAAATTCAAAGACCTGGACAAGGCCATGTCAAAATTTATTTGGGCTGGTAAACATCCCAGGATCAAGAAGGCTTATCTGCAAAGACCAAAAAGGGAGGGGGGATGGCCTTGCCAAACCTTTTACATTACTATTGGGCATGCAATATACAGAAAGTCCTAGGATGGAGGGCATCCAGTCAGGGAGATGGGGCTCCAAGTTGGGTTAGGATGGAAAACAATTTCACTTCAGCCTACTCCCTTGCCTCAGCTCAATTGAAGTCTACAAAGATTAAGATTAACAATCCAGTTGTCACTCACACTCTCAGGATTTGGGGACAGTTTAGAAAACATTTTAATTTACATGGCATCTCATTCAGGGCACCACTACTGCATAACCATTTGTTTACACCCTCAAAGCTTGACTTAGCTTTCAGAGCCTGGCATTCAAATGGCATACACTACATACAAGACCTTTACGTAGATGGGGTATTTGCCTCTTTTAGTGAGCTCTCAAAAAAAATTAACCTCAAGAACTCTGATTATTTCCGTTATCTCCAGATAAGACATTTTGTTCAACATAATTATCAAGCTTTTCCCCATTTGGCCCCCCCAACATCACTGGATGAACTACTGGCCATAACAATGCCACATAGAGGCACCATCTCCCCTCATTTACTGTACACCTTCATAAGCAACATCAACCCACAGACAGTAGCTAACATAAGAACATCTTGGGAAGAAGACCTGGGTTTCAGCTTTTCAGAGGATGAATGGAGCAAAATGTTGAGACTGGTGCATGTATCTTCATCATGCTCCAGACACAGCTTGCTACAATTTAAAATTGTTCACAGATTGCATTACTCCAAGGTAAAACTGGCAAGATTCTTCCCCTCTATAGACCCTTTATGCGAAAAGTGTCAAAGTGCTCCAGCTAGCTTGATACACATGTACTGGGCCTGCCCTTGCTTGCAAACATTCTGGGAGGCAGTATTTACATCACTCAGGGACGCTTTAGGCCATTTTTGGGACCGAACCTGATGACTCCCACTTCCTGTGGCCAGGAAGATCCCAAACAGTGGTGAGATTTGCAACCTTATTAGCCCGACGCCTTAATCTGTTGAACTGGAAAGGCCCAAAATCTCCATCCCACACCAGATGGCTTAAAGACATCATGTATCATTTAAAGTTAGAAAAGATAAAATACTCTCTCAGAGGAAACGTGGGAGAATTCTATTCCACCTGGGGGGCTTTCATGGATTATTTTGATGAGGTTTCTGCAGTAGACTGGGAAGAGGAGTAGGGCTACCTTGAGTACAACTAAATGACTAAATGACCTGTATTTAATTGTTATCATTTGTGTTACTTTTTATTTATTTATTTTATTTATGCCTCTTTTTTATGTACATTCTTCATTTTTTGTATGTATGTGGGGCATACTCTATTTTTTTCTTTGAGGGCGGCAAGATGTAGGATCACTTTACTTCAAATATAAACTTGTACGGATAGATTATGAGGATGCATGGGGACTGGCGAGGGTGGGTAGAGGATATTTGTGTATGTATATTGTACTGTATATTTGTATATTTATGTACATGGCTGCACTGTGGCGCTATGTACAATTGTTCAGAAAACTTGTGAAAAATAAAAGTAAAAAAAAAAAAAAAAAAAAAAACGTGATTGGATTGTGCAGGCGCCACTGATTGGGACAGCCTATCAGCAACCACCTTCAGCTTTCCGCAACTCAACTCAAAGTCAACTCCATGGTCAGATTTAGATAAGAGACGAAACCATGGACGAAACAATGGATGAAGATGCAGAAGGTTCATCCCGGGAATGTGCCACCTCGCCAGACTATATCAGTTTTCGCTTCAAGTGTTTCAAATACAAAATGGTATTTCATATTTGAAATGCGTATTTTAAATACATGTATTAGAAATACTGCCCATCCCTGGCAACATGGTAAAAAGATGAAAATGACTTGATTTTACTTTCAATTCCTTTTACATTCTCCAAGGTATTAACATTAACATTTTTCATAACTCCATGTAGGACGTTTTTGTACATAAATGTAAGCACTGTGGCAGACTGGCAGTAGTAATGCAATATTTAGAAAATGTAGGCTACTCTTGTACTCCTTGAACCTTTTAAAAACAAGTACTTTAGTACTTTTACTGAAGTAGACATCTGACTGTTGTACTTTTACTTGTACTTGAGTAAAATTTAGCAAAGGGTATCTGTACTTTTACTCAAGTAATGAAGCTGTGTACTCTGTCCGCCTCTGCAAATAGATATTTAAAAAGGTATACAGATCAACACAAGGGGCTCTCTCTTGCACTCCAGCGCAATTGACTTTATATACTCACACTTTTGTCTTTCCTATTTTGCTGTCAGCGCATATTGGAATTTTCCCTCCACAGGTACATGTAAGTAAATTAGGAAAATCAATTGCACCCACGGGGGCGGTTCAGAGAAAAGAGGTGTAATATGGCAAAAGTGCAAAGTAGCAGCAGTATTTTGCAAACATTGAGTTTGCCTTTTTCACAGTTCCACAGGTCTTTGTGTGTGTGGGTTGTGGTTTTCATGAGTGAGTTGAGCAGTCTGATGGCTTGTGTGAAGAAGCTGTTGCTGAGTCTGGTAGTCTTGCAATGCATACTGCTGTAGCGCTTGCCAGATGGTAGGAGGATGAACAGTTTGTGTGTGGGGTGGGTGGGGTCTTTGATGATGTTGGTGGCTCTTTTGTGGCAGCGGGATGGGTATATGTCCTGGATGGAGGGTTGGGCTGATCTGGTGATCTTCTCAGGTGACCTCACCACCTGCTGTAGAGCTTTCCGGTCAGCAACAGAACAGCTACCATACCAGACTGAATCAGTGATTTAATCAAATTAAAAAATATTGTCCTGTCTTCTCTGTGACTTGTGTCAACATTACCCCATACCACTCACTGCTAGTGTCAACATTACCCCATAACACTTACTGATTGACTAAGAGAAAAACTTGAAATCACCATGAATTTACTTGGAGAAAACATTTAGCCTGCATGTTTTTTGACAGAAATTACCTTTTATTGAGTGCGAAGGTGCTGATAATCTCCATTTCTTTGCTTAAAGCCCCTGTTCCACAGGAATTATAGGTTAACACTAATCATAGGCTCATTTTGGATATCACTAGGTCACTTATGTTGTAATAAAAAATGAAAGAAGTGAATTACAGACAACTTTAACTACAGGTTCTTTATTTAAACTAGAAGGACACTCAGAGAGTGCAGGCTTCAGCCAAGTTTCCCTTTTGGTAAGAAAAAATGTATTTTGTATTATGTATTATGGTGGGAGTACTGATTGAAATTGACTTTAATGTATTTCATCAGTCGCAGAAATACATCATGAATTAACTATTGTGGGTGGGGGAAAGGTGTGGCCAGACTTCTCACTTTCAACATCACTGGACACTACTCAACAGCTGACACTAAGACCTCTCAAGTCTAAATTGCCAGTGTAGACGTGATGGGGTGGTAAAGTACTGGGAGCACTGAGCTTTATTTATTTATTTTATTTTATTTTATTTTATTTTATTTTATTTTATTTTATTTTTGTTTACCTTATTGAGATATGCATTTTTATGCCTCATATTTTCACAGGTGATAAAGTGTTTTATCCAGAGATACGTGGTCCTAAAATCATTGGGGAAGATTCCTCAGAAGACACTTTTGTGGACCAAGATGATTTGGATTCTGTAGACAATCCTGACTGGAGGAGAGACATGAGAGGACTGTCTGATAATATGGCTGAGTATGAAGATTTAGATTTACATTTAAATTGATTTTATGATCTTAATGAGATAAGAAACATGCAAATGCAAAACTCAAATATGCTCTATGTTTCATTCAGCGGAATGAAAATGCAATGAGGTCTGACTCTTGCAAGGAAGCTGCAAAACATTAGTCCTAATAATTTATGGAAAGAAATCAAAACAATGAATGACTGTAAAACATTTTACCTATGAATATTGATTGTTTAAGCGGCTCAGACAAAATGACTCAGTTGTGGCAGAAACATTATTATGAACTGTTTAACTGTTGAATGACAGTAGGGGGGCATCCGTGGCCTACTGGTTAGGGAATTGGACTTGTGACCAAGGGTGGCCGGTTCAATCCCCGACTGGTAGGAAAAATGTGGGTGGGGGGAGTAACTGAAAAGCGCTCTCCCACATCCATGCAATGGAGTTAGGCAGGGAAGCATTTTATCTCCCTTTCTTTTTAATATTTGTATGGATGATTTATCATAGCTCCTAAACAACTGTGGAACATGTTGTATGACACCATTATCAACCACCCGATGAATGCAGATGATCTGGTGATTCTATGTCCATATAGTGCTGGCCTTCAACAGCTACTAAGGGTATCCTCCCAATATGGCTCAGACTTTGACATTAAATACAAAGAAGAGTAATATTATGATTGCTAGAAGCAGGGAGGACAATAAACTGTCATTTCCTGCTTTCTCTCTCTCTGGTATTGTCAGTAAAGTGTGTGACGAGATCAAATACTCAGAGCACATACTGTATAACTGATGACCTGTCTGATAATAGGGACATTCACAGACAGTACTGTATGATGTATGCAAGAGCTAATATGCTGAATCGCAAATTTAGCATGTGATATTTTTCTGTGAAGACCACACTTTTTAAAGCTTTTTGCACCCCAGTGTATACTGCCCACTTGTGGCGGCGCTATAAAAAAGCAGTATGCAGAAACTCAATGTGGAATATAATGATGACGTGAGGCTGCTGCTTCAAGTGGCACGATGGAGCAGTTCAAGCCAAATGTTGGTTAGTGTTGGTGTATCCATCTGTCCTGCTGTACTGCTGTAGGAATCTCATGCACAGACATATGTGTAGAATAACTGAGTCACCCAACAGCATAATTACAACACTAGTGAACCCTGCAATGAGTGTGGTCAGGTTCACCTTGAGACTGTGGAACCATTGGCCTTTTAGTTTATATGCTAATATTGTATCTGAACATGTCTTTGTTCATTGAGGAATTCTGACTGTTTTCGTTATTTGTATTGTATGTGTTTTGTCTTGTATTTGTTGTGTATTTGTCTGTCTTTTACTGTGTTTTGTGTTGTGCTATGGAGCGTTTATTGTGTCCTGAATAAAGTATTGATGATGATGATCTCCTTTCTTAAAGGTTGGACATTTCAGCTGGTGAACCTCAGTGTACGTATTACAGACCAACAAATTGCTGCAAATCCTGTGAAGATGTTGAAGACACCTCACACTGGATCCTGATGGAACCCTGTGTTTCCATGGAGACAGTAGTCCCATTGTATAAACACAGCTCTCCACCAGGAAGTTTTGAGTGCACAGTGTCTGGTTTGCGCTGGGTGTGTGCTGTTGAAGTCTCTCTACAGTATCACTTCAGTGACCCCCATGTATTCAGAGCAGAGCTTGCCATGTTGCAATATGAGCCAATTGGTCCCTTGATGGACATCAAAGTGCTCTCAGGTGAACTGTTGGAGGCTCATCTGCCCCATTTTGCCTGTCTGGAAGGTTCAGACTCCTCTCTTAGAGAGGCTGTAAGAGTTCTGCGTGGGGTTGACAGCAGTGTAACTCTAGAGAAATGTGAGCTGACCCGCTTCCACGCAAAGCTCCTCAAGCCCTCCTTCTCACTGACAGAAGTCCTGGTGAAATTAGGAATCCCAATGAAAGCCCATCTGGATGTGTTAATATACCGCACCAGAGTGACACCCCTGGTTCTCCTCACATACGTTGTGCCAAGGGATGCTTCCATGATTCAGGCTGTTGAAGAGGATTTACGCAGAACCCAAGATGCAAAGGAGATCATAACACATCGACCAAACATCCCCATTTGGATAAACACTGAGTTTAGCCTAAAAGCATCTGTCTGTGATGCTGAGATCTCCCCACCAGAGATCACCCTTAAATACTTCAGACCTCCAGAGTTTTTCAAGGTGGTCATTAAAAAGCCAGAGGACCGTTTTGATTTGGAGCTGAAGAGTGAGGGGAAATCCATATGGGAAGCGAAATTGCACAGATTTGAATATGGTGAAGGGACACACGATCATGAGATTACCTTAGCAGCATCCAGACATGATACTTTAATGACCTCCATATCAAACAAAGGTACACAACCCATCACTTGAACTTTCTTTAAAAATATGTTTGTATACAGAATAAAACATTTGAAAGTTAAACTAAGAAGTTTTTTTATGTGTGTGTTAAGGTAACCACAGGTTTTGGGTAGAGCATAACGGCAGTTGGGGTGAAGGGACACACGATCATGAGATTACCTTAGCAGCATCCAGACATGATACTTTAATGACCTCCATATCAAACAAAGGTACACAACCCATCACTTGAACTTTCTTTAAAAATATGTTTTGTATACAGAATAAAACATTTGAAAGTTAAACTAAGAAGTTTTTTTTATGTGTGTGTTAGGGTAACCACAGGTTTTGGGTAGAGCATAACAGCAGTTGGGGTCATGGACATGTAGATGTAAATGTCTGGTTTTGGGTAGAGCATAACGGCAGTTGGGGTCATGGACATGTAAATGTCAAGTTTCAAAATTGGGAGCCTTCTTACTTTGATGATTTCCTCCTAGATCGACTGTCCCATTTCCGGCCTGCTCTTGTCAAGAGGACATCAGAACCTACACTGAAAGGTCTGCTGTTAGGACTTGAAGCCTATAAGCCTCCTGTCTTGAGCAGTATTGAAGTACAAAACATCCTGCAGAAGACCAGCGTGCTGCAGGACCAGGTGACCTCCCTCATCGACATGGTGCTTAATAAGGGAGACACAGCGTGTGGCATCATGCTCTCTCTCCTTGAAAAAGTGGACTATTACTTTTATCAAGACCTTATCAAGAAAACACAGCCTCTCTGACGACGTGTAGGAAGAAACCTTCTCATACTGTCAGTGGGGCGTTTGTGTGGTGCGTTGATGAGGACTATGAAATGAGAAAAGACTTTAATGGTCATGTCATCATCATTATACTCATGATGTCAGACATGGAAGAGGACTGATGCACATCATTCACATCCATTCTATTCTATCGTTCTCTAATTCACTCTGAATGCATTCTGTAGAACCCCTGTTCTTGAATGATACTTATCAGGTAAAACGTTCTGTGACATTTTGAAAAATGTAATAGAGCCTTCCTGAAAGTGTGTATCTGAGATGAAACCTTTGACTGCCCTTCAGTTTGTTGTAAAGGCACATAAAGTAACAGAAGATGGTCATACATTTAATGTAGATTATTAATGTACATAATAGATGTAAAACAAATCTGTTCCACTGATTCAGTGAGGCACTATTCATCAATGTCTGAAAAACAAACAGTTCATTATATTTTTATACATCATATTCTATATTAAAACATCTTGAGTATTACTAAATATATAATTGTGGAGTTGTGATTTTGTTGATAGGCTACATCACATAATTACCAGCCCTGTTCCACTGATTCAGTGAGACATTATTCTTCAACACTGACATAAAAGTGAAAATGTATGTATTTAGCGTGTAAAGATGAAATTTAAAGGTGTTATGAGGAGTACATATTCGGACATCCTCACATGTCAGTCAGGTGTCAGACATCAGATGGAAAGGCATCAGGTCTAAGGAAAACCTCTGTCAAGTTGTCAGTTGTTAAGGCCCAGGCTCCTATGGACCGAAATCATGAAAAGGAGACAAACACAGTATACGTCTTGAATAACCAAACTAAAACATTGACTCACTATCATCTAGAAGCAGACCCTAGGTTGAAGAATGCCGAACTTATCCTTTAATGAAACAATTTTTGTCATAATTTTAAATTACGAAGCAAAAGCATCATAACACCTTTTTCAACCCTGTTTGAAGAGCACAGTGGCCTGTTTGTGTGCCTGTTCCGGTCAAAACATGAGTATATAGCACGATGTATTTGACATTGTACAATATACAACAAAATGCAGGTGCACTCAAGAACCGGGCTCAGTATAGAGTAAAATAAGATAAAATAAATAATAGAATATAGAAAATATCCTCCTCCTCCTCCTCCTTCATGTATCTCTGGACCACCCAGCCCCTGCTCATACTGCAACACTGTGTAACGTAGCTGCTGCACAATCAACAGTACTGAACTCTGCTGCTGTAAACTACAGGGTCGCCCCATGATGTGTTCTATTGCACCTCCACATCACTAAATGATGCGCTGACGGTCACCTCTCACCCCTGGGCAGCTTATTGCACCTCTACATCACTAAATGATGCGCTGACGGTCACCTCTCACCCCTGGGCAGCTTATTGCACCTCTACATCACTGAATGATGCGCTGACGGTCACCTCTCACCCCTGGGCAGCTTATTGCACCTCTACATCACTAAATGATGCGCTGACGGTCACCTCTCACCCCTGGGCAGCTTATTGCACCTCTACATCACTAAATGATGCGCTGACGGTCACCTCTCACCCCTGGGCAGCTTATTGCACCTCTACATCACTAAATGATGCGCTGACGGTCACCTCTCACCCCTGGGCAGCTTATTGCACCTCTACATCACTAAATGATGCGCTGACGGTCACCTCTCACCCCTGGGCAGCTTATTGCACCTCCACATCACTAAATGATGCGCTGACGGTCACCTCTCACCCCTGGGCAGCTTATTGCACCTCTACATCACTAAATGATGCGCTGACGGTCACCTCTCACCCCTGGGCAGCTTATTGCACCTCCACATCACTAAATGATGCGCTGACGGTCACCTCTCACCCCTGGGCAGCTTATTGCACCTCCACATCACTAAATGATGCGCTGACGGTCACCTCTCACCCCTGGGCAGCTTATTGCACCTCTACATCACTGAATGATGAGTCACCTCTCACCCCTGGACACAGTGGAGAGGGGCAGCTTATTGCACCTCTACAGTACATCACTGAATGATGAGTCACCTCTCACCCCTGGACACAGTGGAGAGGGGCAGCTTATTGCACCTCTACAGTACATCACTGAATGATGAGTCACCTCTCACCCCTGGACACAGTGGAGAGGGGCAGCTTATTGCACCTTATTGACTGTCGCTGTCTCAGCAATCTAATCAGGCACTTTCTATTTTTCAGGGTGATCTTGATACATCATTAATAGAAAACAACTGTCTGGTCAGTCAGTGTATCTCTGAATGGGTGATCGTGAGTGCCAGACTTCAGTTTGAAGTGGAAGTTTTACTCCATACCATCGGTAAGGAAATGCTTTGCTGTCTTTATATTTTACTGTAGCAGACAGAAAAAATGCTGAAAATATTTGCATTTCACCCTTAATTTGACCCTTTTCACCCTTACTAGTAGTGCAACTCAATGTGCAGGGTTTTTTTTTTAACAAAGCTAGCTGCTTCCAGTTTTGAAGCATTGGAAGTGGCTTGTTCTCTTACTGTGTGTGTGTGTGTGTATATTTGAGTTGTCTCATAAACAGTAAATTAAGAGGAAGGAAATGTCTGATTGAGACGTGTGGGGGTTTAGGGCAGATATAGAACATGTCCAACTTATCATGTAACTGTAAAGAATGCGTCCAATCAAAACATGATACCAGCGTCATGCTGTCAAACAGGTTTTGGTCCTCTTTACTGGGACACACACAGAGTGCACTGCAGACAGAAGCAGGCTACTCTGGTGTATGTGAGACTAACACTTTGGACTCCAGATCTCAGAGGAATGAACGATATAGTGAAGGTAAGACATTTTCTATATAGACTTGGTGTGAAGGCTACACTATATCACTAAAATAAAAGAAAATAAATTAAACAAAAACAGTAAAAAAAACATCAATGTGCTAATACATGTGCTACTAAAAACCGGAATCACTAGCAATCAACAGCCATTCATTCAAACAGGAAGACACACAAAAGATAATGCCTTCAATCAGGAAACACACAGATACTGATTTGGATGAGGTCAAAAACCATTCCTTGGTTCTAAATAAAGGTACAAAAATAAGAGTATGATTAGCATTACATGATCATTTCAATTCACAGTCAAATCAACATAGTATTTTCTATTACAGTTTTTGTCAACAGTCTACACACATTTTTAAAACTCTACACAAAACCCACTATTGCTCACACAAAATGCAAAATCCCTCCAATCTCCAGCAAAATGGCACACCACATTCAAAATGCCATAAAAACATCTCTAAAGCAAGCATTTGTCTAACATTATAGATGCGGTAAAACTTGACGGGTGAGTGAGGCTCAATTATCTAGCGCAATTGACTTCGTATATTCCTATTTTGCATTGAGCGCATATTGGAATTTTCCCTCCACAGGTAAACGTCCATAAATTAGGGAATTCAATTGCGCCCATGGGGACGGTTCAGCGAAAAGAGAGGGCGTGTTCCGGCGCAAACGTTCCCTGTTGATATTTTGCAGTTTCAGAAAACAATTATGCCACAGACCAGGAACATCCTGGTCTAAAGTCAGTGGCGCAAATTCAGATGCTATTTTAAGGGTGCATGCATGGCCACAGGCCTACAGGAATGAATGCTATGCACACCGATCTACAGACACCCCCATGCACAGATGGAAACATTCAAAGCCTTGATAATATTTGTCTGTTTCCCTGTTTTGTTCGTGCATTGGTCACCTAAAAATTAGCCTATATAGTACAACAACTACATGCAATATCTTTACAACAACGCCTAATTGCAAAACCTATTAATTCAGACATCTTTATACAGCCCTATAAAAGCTAAAGTTTACTTTTAGTTTTGTTCCAATTTACCGTTGTGTATGGCTTTAAACATTGTGTGCGCTTTAACATCAGCCTAAGCATTATTCCAGCTTCGCTAAGGTTTTGACAAGCACCACAATTTTGCCTACCTTGTTGTTGAAACCTTGAAATAACTCCAAGCTTTGCTATGATTTATATCCATGATGGCCTTGAAGTCTTGAGTTAGTGAATTAGCTTAAATCAGCATGTGTGCTGTTAACCAGCATCCATAGATAGTAAAAGAAAGCAGCAAATAGCCTCCTTGGCTACAATTTCTGTAGTTGCTGCGTCCATTCATTGTTATTCTCTGTCCTGCTCAAACATCAGTTGTGCTTGCATTAAGTTGATGATAACGTGTTTACAAACTCTACAGAAAATATTGTAATTAGCCTACTGTAACAAAGGGCCGACTCTAGATCAGTCGTATTGCTTGCCTCCAACCAGCCAATCAGAGAGCACGCTGCCCTCCGGGACTTCAGAACGTTGTTAATACAGAGGAAGAAGAAAGTTCTCGAGAGAGCTGGCGTTAAGTGACTGAGTGTGCTGTTTAAATGATTGTTTGTTATAGTGTTTTAAGGTGTATTTTCTACTTGTGTGCGTTCAGTAACAAAACCACACACACACACACACACACACTTACACACCCATACACATAGACCTGTTTATTGGGATTCAGCCATCTGTGGATTTCTGCAATAAACCTGTTGGAAGAACATTTTGGTGTGCACATTCTGACCGATTGTCCCTCAGCGGCCACAGCTTTTAATTGACCTCAAGATCTAGTTAATGTCCATCAGAACATTTGGAGGCTCCAGTGAGGATTCTTGTGACCACTGAGGATTTGCCCAAGATGTTCCAAGATCACAGAACAACTCCACACCCTGCCGGTGCCCGGCCCCGACGTACGGCAAGGCAACCAGCCTGGATGGATGACTATGCAGTCTCCCTCCCAGCCCAATCACAAGCTGCCTACGTCCCCCAGGATGCAGTATACCCGTCCGAGCAACAGCGCCCCTACCACAGCATGGATGGAGCTACAGAGAGATATGCCAGGATGACACCTCTCACTCCCCTTCCACTAGATGATGACTCAGGGGATGCACAAGGAGCGGACACAAAGTACCTGCACCTACCTGATATGGCAGGCCCTCTGTATCAGAGCACGCCTTTCTCACCTCAGAGTAAGCCCACTTCAGGAGCCACGCCGGAGGTCCTCGATGCACTGCATCGACTACTGGAGGAGAATCAGAAGATGCAGCGACAGATGATGGACCTGCACAGGCGACTTGATGAAGGAGCTGTGCAGCCAGTCCCACCATCACGATTGCAGTCTCTCCTCCACCCCCCTCAAGTATCAGCGCCAGCCCAATGGCCACATCCCACACAGCAGAATGACAGCACGGACCAGTTCCCTTTACCGCCGCCACCTCCACTGACCAGTGGATACATGCCGCCTACAGATACTGGTGTCTGGCCACCGCCACCACCTCCTGTAGCAGTCAATGATGAGGATGTGCACCAGCCATCACCACTGGTGCCGGACCTGGTAACAGAGCTCACTGGGCTGCTGCGAGACCTGAAGACAGCCAAACAGGTGCCACCTCGCCTACACCCAAGTCCCATGTACCCAGAGTCACATTATCCTGTGCCAAGAGCAATGACACCAGAGTACTGTCCACCGTACACACCATCTGAGATCGAATCAGAGTACAGCAGCCCTCTGTCCCCTCCTCAGCGTGAGACTGTGTACCGCGGTCCGAAGCCCACAATTCCAGTATTCTCCAAAGGGGACCCGAGGGAGTTCGCCAGACTTAAGGTTGCCCTGGAGAATCTGCTGCCAGTCGACGCATCAGAGCGCTTCAAGTACCAGATCCTGGTCGACCATCTCAAGTATGAAGAAGCCCTGCTCATCGCAGATTCGTACACAAACTCCCTGCAGCCCTATACAGATACAATGACCAGTCTAACAGAACACTACGGACAGCCACACCAGCTATCACTTAGGAGAATTGCAGAGCTGATGGAAGCCCCAAGCATTGCACGCAGTGACACCAGTGGATTCAAGCGGTTTGCACTGAAAGTGAGAGCGCTAGTAGGCATGTTAGACCAGCTAGGAGACAGCGGACAGACAGAGCTCAGCTGCGGTTCCCATGTGACAAGGCTCCTGTCCAAGTTGCCTCAAGACATGCGGGCAGAGTTCAAGAGGTTCTTGTATCCCATGCGCATCACCATCCCAAGCCTCCTAAACTTCTCTGACTGGCTCAATTATGAGCTGAAAATTCAGGAGACCGTATACGAGTCATTGTATAGGGAGGATAAGAGCAACTCTGGGCCCAAGACAGCGCGACAACGTGAAGGCAAAGGGGTAAGGAACACTAGCATTCTGCATGCAACAGATCAGTCTGAGAGCACTCAAGCCATACCAAAGACATTTTCCAATGCCAAGCAATCAGAGAAGGCCGCATATTGCCCCTATTGCAACCACAATCAGCACTTTCTCAACCAGTGCGCAAACTTTGCACAGCTCACAGTGGACCAAAGAACTGCGTGGATCAAGACCAACAAGGCATGCTGGCGATGCGGCCGCCGGCACCAAGCAGCGCAGTGCCGTCTAAAGGTTTTATGTGAAGAGTGCAAAGGGAGGCATCTGCGAGCACTGCACGAGGTGAATGCCAAGCCTGCTACGGAGAACACATCTTGCCTTGTCAGCACAACCAATGAAGTCCTGTACCTAGACAGGCGGGCAGGGTGCAGCCAGGTTCTGCTCAAAGTGAGCAAAGTGCTGCTGCGAAATGGTGTGCACACCCTGGAAACGTATGCCATCCTTGATGACGGGTCAGAACGGACTATACTCTTGCCTGCAGCAGCCCAGAGTCTTAAGCTTACTGGTGAGACTGAAGACCTGGCCCTCCGGACTGTCCGGCAGGATGTCCGAGTGCTACATGGTACATCAGTGTCGTTCTCCATTGCACCAGCGGATCAGCCACAGAAGTCATTTAAGATAAATAGAGCCTTTACAGCTGATCAGCTGGGACTGGCGGAGCACACATACCCTGTGAAAGCACTTCAAAGAAAGCACAAGCACTTAAGAGACATCCCACTCAAGGCACTGAACCGAGTCCGCCCTCTGCTGTTAATTGGGTCTGATTACCCCCACCTCATCACACCAGTGGAGCAGGTGCGTCTGGGTCCCCCAGGAGCCCCAGCTGCAGTGAAGACAAGGCTAGGCTGGGCGCTACAGGGGCCAACAAAACAGATCAAGCAGAAGGCTGCCGCACAGCAGTGCCTCCACATCTCCCTTTCACCCACTGCTACGCTCCATCAGAATGTTGAGAGACTGTGGCAATTAGATGTACTCCCCTACAGGAGTGAGAAGCTCGTCACACGCTCCAGGCAGGATCAGGATGCCATCCACCTGTTGGAAGCAAAGACTACGCGCGTCAGCATTGATGGTGTCCAACGCTACGCCACCCCACTCCTTAGGGTGAGGAACATGCCACAGCTCAAGGCATCGAAAGAGGCAGTGTTCGCCAATCTCCGCAGCACAGAGAGGCGTCTGTTGAGAGACCCAAAGAGAGCAATGGCATACTGTGCAGAGATTGACAAGCTGGAGAAGGCTGGCTATGCAGTGAAAGTCCCAGAAGAGGAGCTGAGAGATGCAGCTGAATCCTGGTTCATACCACACCACAAGGTGAGCCACAACAATAAGAACAGGATTGTCTTTAACTGCTCCTATGTGCACAAGGGAAACAACTTGAATGAGCTGTTGTTACCTGGCCCCACTCTGAGTTCAAGTCTGTTGGGCGTTCTCCTGCGCTTCAGAGAACACACAGTCGCTATAAGCAGTGATATCAAGGGCATGTTTCATCAGGTGAGGCTGCTCCCTGAAGACAGGCCCTTGCTGCGTTTCCTATGGCGCAGCCTGAAGACAGAAGAAGCACCCAGCGTCTATGAATGGCAAGTTCTGCCATTTGGCACCACATGTAGCCCCTGTTGTGCCAGCTTTGCTTTGCAGAAGCACGTGTTTGACCACAGCCAGCCGGATGAGGATGTCCGCTTGTCCGTAGAGCGTTCATTCTATGTGGATAACTGCCTGCAGAGCCTCCGCTCTGCAGAAGAAGCCCGACATTTGGTGGACAAGCTCACAGCACTACTGGCAACTGGTGGATTTGAACTACGCCAGTGGGCCAGTAACCTCCCGGACGTCATCAGCCACTTACCGATACAAGCCAGGTCCGAGAGCAGTGAGCTGTGGCTTAACGAGTCCAGCACCGACCCACAAGAGCTGACCCTGGGGCTCCGCTGGCACTGCAGCTCAGACACTCTGGGGTACAAGTACCGGATGCTGGACCGAGCCACGCCCACCATGCGGAACATATACAGCGTCCTGGCCCGTCTGTATGACCCACTAGGCTTCATTGCCCCTTTTACAACACGGGCCAAAGTCCTGGTGCAGCATTTGTGGGACAAACAACGAGAATGGGACGACCCGTCACTCCCGGACGACGTGCTGCTGCCCTGGCTGAGCTGGGAAGAGGAGTTGCAGCACCTATCCCAAATTTCACTGCCTCGCTGCTACGTAAGCCCTGAGATGGATACCTCCAAGTGTAAGAGAGACCTGCACATATTTGGGGATGCTTCGGAGAAAGCCTATGGCTCAGTGGCCTACTTGCGAGCAGAGAGCCCTGATGGTTGTGTGGAAGTGTCTTTCTTGTCTGCAAGGTCCAGAGTATCCCCAAAGAAGCAGCTGTCGATGCCGAGGCTCGAGTTATGTGCCGCACTCACAGCTGCTCAGTTGGCTGCACTGTTACAGAGAGAGTTGACTGTACCTATCCATGATGTCGTCCTCTGGACTGACTCAACCACCGTCCTCACCTGGCTCCAATCAGACTCCTGTCGATACAAGGTTTTTGTCGGAACGCGTGTGGCCGAGATCCAGGAATTGACTGATGCCTGCGCTTGGAGATACGTGGATACAGCCAACAACCCAGCTGACGACATCACGCGGGGAAGGACACTGCTGGAGCTGGCTAGCAACAGCAGATGGAGTCAAGGTCCAGCCTTTCTGCAACAGAGATCTGATTTCTGGCCTACACAGCCTTCAGGGAGAGACACAGAAGACGCTGCAGAACTGAAAAGATCCACAGTGTGCTGTTTTTCCATGACTGCTTCAACATCAGTGCTGCCTGATGCTGCCCAATTCTCCTCCTTTGGGGAGCTCACAGAGGCTGTAGCTAGAGCCTGTCACGGGGCGGCGGCAGTCCAGGCTAGTCTGTCTGCGGAAGACTACCGGGAAGCAGAGAGAGAAGTTCTCAGCACAGCCCAGCAGGAGAGCTTTCCTGAAGAGTTTGGCCTCCTGAAAGCTGGAAAACTTGTGTCTGCCACCAGTAGGCTTCGCTGCCTTGCCCCGGAGTATGATGAGACCATGAGGCTAATTCGTGTCGGAGGGAGGCTACGCCGCACCGACCAGCTAGACCTGGATACCATCCACCCAGTGGTCCTGGACCCCCGACATAAAGTCACTCAGCTCATCATTCAGGCCACAGACAAGAGCCTGCACCACCCTGGGTCAGAGCGGCTGCTTGCAGAGCTGCGCCGCAAATATTGGATCCTGCAGGGACGTGAAGCAGTCAAGCGCCATCAGCACTCTTGCGCAGACTGCCAGAAATGGAGAGCTCAGCCAGCTGTGCCCAGAATGGCAGATCTACCTCCAGCGAGATTGAGACTGATGAAGCCTCCTTTTTTCTCCACTGGTATGGACTGCTTCGGGCCATTCACAGTGAAAGTAGGCCGGCGTCACGAGAAGAGATGGGGCATCTTGTTTAAGTGCCTGACAACTCGGGCTGTGCACTTGGATGTTCTGTCTAGTCTTGACACCGACTCCTTCCTGATGTCCCTCCGCAGATTCATCGCCAGGAGAGGCAAGCCTGCGGAGCTCCTGTCAGATCAGGGGACTAACTTCCGTGGGGGTGAGCGTGAGCTGCAGGAGGCCTTCAAGTCAATGCACCCCACCCTCCAGACTCATCTAGCCAAGTACCAGATTCGTTTTCAGTTCAACCCCCCAGCTGCACCACACTTCGGGGGTGTTTGGGAAAGAGAAGTGAGATCTGTTAAGGCTGCGCTGTATGCCACCATCCAGCCTCAGCCTGTCTCAGAAGAAGTCCTGCGGACAGTATTGATAGAGGTTGAGGGAGTCCTAAACTCCAAGCCTCTCGGCTATGTGTCCACAGACGTGGCTGATGTAGATCCAGTAACCCCCAACCTGCTCCTCATGGGGCGGCTGGACCCTTCACTGCCACAGGCAATGTACTCCGAGTCAGAGCTGTTGAGTCGCCGCCGCTGGAGACATGCCCAGATATTAGCTGACCAGTTCTGGACTCACTTCATTCAGCGCTACCTCCCGGTTCTACAGACCCGTTCTAAGTGGCACAAGGATACTTCTCAGCTGCAACTGGGGACCATCGTCATGGTGGTGGACCCACAGCTGCCAAGGGCCCTGTGGCCACTTGGCCGCGTCACAAGCCTCATCCATGGGGCAGATGGAAGAGTTCGGACTGCTGTTGTCCAGGTCAAGGACAAATCTTATACCCGACCTGTTGCCCGCCTCATTGCCCTTCCTGCCATACCGGATACGGACATGGACACAGATTCCGTCAGCCCTTCTGTGGGTGACAAATTTGAAGGGACAAATTTGGGGGCGGCTGTAACAAAGGGCCGACTCTAGATCAGTCGTATTGCTTGCCTCCAACCAGCCAATCAGAGAGCACGCTGCCCTCCGGGACTTCAGAACGTTGTTAATACAGAGGAAGAAGAAAGTTCTCGAGAGAGCTGGCGTTAAGTGACTGAGTGTGCTGTTTAAATGATTGTTTGTTATAGTGTTTTAAGGTGTATTTTCTACTTGTGTGCGTTCAGTAACAAAACCACACACACACACACACACACACTTACACACCCATACACATAGACCTGTTTATTGGGATTCAGCCATCTGTGGATTTCTGCAATAAACCTGTTGGAAGAACATTTTGGTGTGCACATTCTGACCGATTGTCCCTCAGCGGCCACAGCTTTTAATTGACCTCAAGATCTAGTTAATGTCCATCAGAACACCTACTGTCATGCAGTTAATGGGATACTGTGCAGAGTTGGAAAGTTCACCTTGAACTTTCACCAAAGGTCAACTTGGTGTGAATACACACAGAGGAAATGGTTTCTTGTTGTTGAGTTGCCTGATGGTAAGACGACCATAGTAGCTTACACCTGCTGGAGCGTTTGCTTGTCTGCCTGTGCTGCAATGCACACTTCGCTCCTCTCATCTATACGACGCACTTGTTCCCATTTCTGCAAACCATACATAATTACAAGGAAAAATATTACCACCCGATGGAAATCAGTGTGGTCTCCATTAAGATAAGATAAAATAGCCATAAATCTAGCGTACACATTTCCACGAATCACGGATGTGTTGATGACATAAATTAGGAAATATTAGAGGACTTAAGGAGACGTGATGTTGAACCCATGTCTAACCCAAATGCCCCAGCAGCAGCACGGGAGAGGAGAGCTTATCTGACAGAAGATCTGCATTGTCTATAGTGAGGTAATGTTGGATTATATTGCAAAAATATCACCATGCATTCATAACCTCGTGATTCAGAGTGATCCCAAAACACCGGAAAGTATGTCTTTGTGACATTTCTGTATTACATTTTGTCAAGAAGAAAAATCAATAGCAAACTGTTCCCAACTGAGCAGTGCTTATAGCGCTGAGAACCGCTCCTGGCTGCGCCTGGCAAATACGCCACCATAATAGCAATCAGCTATGGAACAAGTATGCCTGTTGTTAAAGGGAATGTGAGATGACGCTCTGATTGGTTTATTGCATGTTACGCCCAAACCACACCCATGAGTAATGTAGCTACTTCAGACCACGGCATTTTAGATTTGCGTAGGGCGCAACAATAATTTATCCCGCCGATAAAATAGCAACAGCGCCCAAGATCTGCCCACAAAGCTACCTGCATGTTGCATTTTCATACTTGCGTTTCAGATCGTTAAGATAGAGCCCTGGGAGGTAAACTAGCCTACATTTAGCTGACTCGTATTTGTCTAACCTGGAATGGTTGGACATTCCCAGTAGCAAAAGATGAGAAATCATCTGCAAAGGTTACATCATAAAACAAATACATTTTTATGAAACAAAATTATTTGCTTGACCATGTTTAGTCTTTTTGGCCCTGGACTAGCCCATTGACTCAGATGTGACATGGTCAGGTAAGATGTTTGGAACAAAACCGGCAATGCTGCTTTGCGATTGTTGCGCTTTTATTTTGACAAGTTGTTGTCGTTCTGTCTTCCACATTCATTCGTTTGGTATGAATGTTGAGCCATGTCTCATGAAACAGTCATCATTGCTTTATGTGCAGTTTATGACAGCTGCTATGAATGTGTTATGAACTCACCTGTCAAGTAAAGTGTTATTTCTTAAGTTATTGTCCTGTGTCATGAATAGTTGAATCAACTACTGTATTCATGAATTCACAGCAGTGAAGTTATTGCATTACTATTTTTCAAATATGTCTGGGGAGCTCAAGCATTTTCTGAAAGCTTGTGTGTGTGTGTGTGTGTGTGTTGTCTCCCTGTGTTGTCTCATGACCAGGTGATATCTCCAATCTCTCAGATGTGAGGATTGTGCTGCTGGGGAACAGAGAAGCTGGGAAGAGTTCAGCAGGAAACACCATCCTGAGCAGAGAGGAGTTTGACCCTGATGTGAGAACACTGCAGTGTGTGAAGAGACAGGGAGAGGTAGCAGGGAGACAGGTCACTGTGGTGGACACTCCAGGATGGAAGGATTATGATCTCAATATTTCTATTGATTCTCCTAAACTCCTTAAACAGCAGATTGTTCTCAGTGTGACTCTGTGTCCTCCAGGACCTCATGCATTTCTGTTGGTCATCCGTGAGAACATGACCTTCACAGAGGCAGAGAGAAACGCCACATCAAACCACCTGAGTCTTCTGGGCCATGGAGCCTGGAAACACTCGCTAGTTCTGTTCATTCAGGAGATTCCTGCAGAAGAGAAAGCCTTTGAGGTTAAAGGGAAAATGCTCCAGCAGCTTGTAAAAAGATGTGGGAACAGATATCATGTCCTTAACAACAACAACAAGGATGATACACAAATCACAGAGCTGCTGGAGAAGTTAGAAGAAATTGTGCGAAGAAACAGTGGCCGTCACTATGAAATAAACAGAGAAATATTACAGGTTGAAGAGAAGGTTGAAGAGAAGAGGGCAGAAGAAGAGAGGAGAGCAGAGGAGAGAAGAAAAAAAGTTCAGAGACAGGGTGAGTGAAATTATGTAACAAATAATTTGCATAAATGAGTGGTAGTGTAGTGTTAATGAGCTGGGCTAGCATGCCGTAGCCTGAAAAGTTGTAGGTTCAATTCCCGGCTTCCACCACTGTGCCCCTGACCAAAGCAATTAACCTGGAGTTGCTCTGGGGACAGTGGCCCTTTAATAGAATTGACATACTTCAAATGCATTAGCCACACATTATATTAATGATATAGTCAGTGTACTCCTGAGCCTCCTTTTGGTTTGCACAATGGCTGCCGTGTGAGTTGAAGTGGTCCGTAAAAAGACTTCCAGAAGTAATATTATACATTGAAGCAAAAGAAAACTGAGAAATATCATACAGGTAAACTTTTCGTACTGAATTTCACATGTCATCTAAGTGGGTTTGTTAGTCCAGACAGCATCAGGCAGAGATGAGATTACCAGTAGGAAAAATGTGGGCGGGGGAAGTGGTTGAGCACTGCTCTCCCATGCCCACATCCACGCCTGAGGTGCCCTTGAGCAAGGCACCTAACCCCTCACTGCTCCCCGAGCGCCGCTGTAGCAGGCAGCTCACTGCTCCGGGTTAGTGTGTGCTTCACCTCACTGTGTGCTGTTTGTGTTTCACTAATTGGGATAAATGCAGAGACCAAATTTCCCTCACAGGATCCAATCCACTTTTTTGTATAGCACAATCTAAACAAACACAAGGTTTCCAAAGTACTGTACAACAATAAAAGGACACAGTAGGATAAAAGTAATAAAACAATATGAAATTAAATGAATCAAATCAAATAAATAAATAAAGTGCACTACCCACACAACACATTTAAAACACATCGATCACGCTACCTGGTGTTAAAAGCCAGAGAAAAAAGATGGGTTTTAAGCCTTTAGTTCTAGGCACTGTCAGGAGCAGCTGGTCAGCTGACCTGAGGAGCGGCTGGGGATGTAGGGGTGCAGCAGCTTGGAGAGATACGGTGGGGCCATTCAAGGCTTTAAAAGCAAATAAAAAGAAGAAGTTTAAAATAAATCCTAAAATGAACAGGCAGCCAGTGGAGTGAAGCTAAAATAGGTGAGATGTGCTCATACTTTCTTGTGCTAGTTAAAAGACGAGCGGCAGCATTTTGAACCAGTTGTAGACGGGCAATGGAGGACACACTAACCCCCATATAAAGTGCATTGCAGTAATCCTGCCAAGTGGTCACAAAGGCGTGGATTACTGTTTCAAAGTGCTGTCTCTGAAGGAATGGCTTAATTTTTGCCAGCTGCCTTCACTGGAAAAAGCTAGACTTCACCACAGCTCTAATCTGGGTGTCAAACTTAAGGTCAGTGTCCACCTTTACCCCCTGATTATTAATGATCAAAAGAGTATATATACTTACATACTTGATTTCCAGTCTCATCCTTATCAGAAAGATTTACCTCCATGAGTCTAAAAATTGTACAGATACAAAAGTGTAAGACGGAAACACAAACAGTAACAATAATAGTATGAACATCTCATCAAGGCACTGTGACCTGCAGGTTGTGACATTTAAATACATACACACACACACACACACACACACACACGCACACACACACACACACACACACACACACACACACACACATCTGCTGAAATTCTCCATTTACTCCTGCAGGAGGTGCACTGCTTCCAGAACTCAGAATTGTGCTGCTGGGATTTAAAGATGCTGGGAAGAGTTCATCAGGAAACACCATCCTGGGCAGAGAGGAGTTTCAGTCTGGACAGAGATCTGCTGTTTGTGTGAAGAGACAGGGAGAAGTAGCAGGCAGACAGGTCACTGTGGTGGAGGCTCCAGGTTGGAATGGCCGTTCTGTAAACACCCATGAAATGGTTAAAAGAGAGATTCTGCTGAGCCAGAGTTTGTGTGATCCGGGTCCCCATAGTTTTTGTTTAGTCATACCAGTGGATGCTGCTTTCACAGAGGAACACAAGGCATCCATTCAGAAACACTTATTTCTTCTCAGTGAGAGAGTCTGGAGTCACACCATGGTGCTGTTCACCCATGGAGACTGGCTGGGAGACACACCCATTGAGCAGCACATTGAGAGTGAAGAGGCCCTGCAGTCTCTAGTAGAGAAATGTGGAAACAGATATCAAGTCATCAACAATCAGAATAGAGGTGATACTATGCAGGTCACGCAGCTGCTGGAGAAGATAGAAAACATGGTAGCAATGAATAAGAGCTTTCACTTTAAAATGAGTGAAGATCTTTTACAAAACCTAGAGGAGCAGGCGAAGACAGAGAAAATCAGAGCAGAGAAGAGGATGATGAAGGTGAAGAAACAAAGACAAGACCTCAGGGCATCACTGGGTGAGTAACAGCTCCAAGCTGCAAGCACCAAGGAGAGTAGCTGGAATCAAAACAGAAAGACAATGTGGAAAGATTCTGTCATTGTAGTATTTGTATGATTGAACTTTATCCTCTTAATGTGTTGAGTAAGTAAGTAAAGCTGTTGAACCACAGCCATTTATAATAATTACTATTTTGATGAATTGACTATTAAAAAGATCATATGGAATATATGACATTTAACATTGTTTAACCATCACATCATAACATGTTGACTGCTAAAACATATATTATATTGATCTTTTTTCCCTAAAAGATCAAATACACCAGTCATCTCTGAGAATTCTTCTTCTGGGATTCAAATCGAGGCACCATTGAGAGCATCCTCTCCAGCTGTATCGCTGTGTGGGGCGGAAGCTGCACTGAATACAACAGGAAAGCCCTGCAGCGCATAGTGAACACAGCTGGAAGGATTATTGGTGCTTCACTCCCCTCCCTGAAGGACATTTACACCACCCACCTCACCCGCAAGGCGACCAAAATTGTGAGTGATGCAAGTCACCCCGCTCACAATCTGTTCGATCTACTGCCCTCTGGGAAGAGGTACAGAAGCCTGCGCTCCCGCACTACCAGACTCACCAACAGCTTCATACACCAAGCTGTAAGGATGCTGAACTCTCTCCCTCCTCTCCCCCCTCCACCCTCAGCTACATAACATCCTGGACATTGGACCCACAATGGCCGCGTGCACTACTCCACTTGCACACTTGCACACTTGTACACTTTACAACTTGTTGTTGTTGTCCTGAAAACACAACACATCTGCTGCTCTTACATAACTTGCACCACTATGTCACTTTCTTTCTTACTTAGGTCAAACAGAACTACCCAAGCCTTTTATTGGCCTGACTTTGCACTAGTATTTTATTGACTGTCTATGCACAATTTCAACCAAATTTTGCTGCTCTTATTTTTTTCATTATTATATGTGCCCTCTTATTTACTTACTTTTTTGTTTACTTGAATGTTATGTTTGTCTGTGGACTTAAATTGGTAAAATATGTCTTGTCTTCACCGTGGGATAGTGAGAAACGTAATTTCGATCTCTTTGTATGTCTGGAACATGTGAAGAAATTGACAATAAAGCTGACTTTGACTTTGACTTTGACTTTGAAATACGCTGGCAAGTCTTCAACAGGGAACACCATCCTGGGTGAAGATGTGTTTGAGTTGCGCTCTACATCAAAATGTGAGAAGAGAGAGGGGGAGGTGGCAGGGAGGCAGGTCACTGTGGTCGACACCCCAAGCTGGTATTGGAGTGATGGCATGACTAACACTCCTGAATTCCTTAAGCAGAAAACTGTACTGAGTGTGTCCTTGTGTGATCCTGGACCCCATGCTCTCTTACTGCTCATCCGTATTGATGTCTGTTTCAATAGTCAATACAGACAAGAAGTGCAGCAATATTTGACCCTTTTCAGTGGTGAAGATATCTGGAGTCACACCATGGTGCTGTTCACCTGTGGAGACTGGCTGGGAGACACAACCATTGAGCAGCACATTGAGAGTGAAGAGGCTCTGCAGTCTCTGGTGGAGAAATGTGGGAACAGATATCATGTCCTCAACAATGAGAATAGGGCAGGTGATCAGGTCACAGAGCTGCTGGAGAAGATAGAAGAAATGGTAGCAGGAAACAAAAACTGTCACTTTGAGATGGACAGAACGAGACTGGAGGAAGTGAAGGAGAGGAGGAGGAATGAAGAACAGAGAGCAACAGAGAGACTGATGAAGGTGGAGAAGCAAAGACAACACCTCCAGTCACTGAAGCGTGAGTTGTGTTGTATTTTCTGTGTTTTGTAGTAAACAAACTGAGCTTTTTCATAGCAAAAATAAATGTCCAACAATCTTCATAATAATCTAGCTTATGAAACATTGAATCAAATATATCATAATATTAATTCTTATGGCCATGGAAGAAATTAGTAAAATAGTAAATTAAGTGAAATTGAAGCAACACTGTACATTTGCTTTACACTTGATTGGCTAGTTTTTAATCTGCCTGTTGTTTTTGGTTTTATCTTCAAATTCATTTTGATATCATGTGCATCACATGTAAACACATGTGCCGTTCCCACTAACCATCCAGGATGTGCACTACAGTTCTGTATTAATTAACTGTTAAAGAATAGTTTACACGTCAGGCCATTGTCAGCTGTATCGCCAAACATGCACCAACATTTAGCAGTGCCAGTGGGGCTGTAAGTGGTGTGTACAAGGTGTACATGCACTTTAGGTGGTCAACTCACTAGATTTAAACCACAACTCTCTTACTGCTGCTCAAAGTCCACAAAGCTGTTAAGATAACATGGTCATATAATGTCAAATATATTTGTATATTCTTTTCAGCAGGGAATTTATCACCACGGTCAGAGTTCAGAATTGTGCTCCTGGGAAACAGAGGATCTGGGAAGAGTTCATCAGGAAACACCATCCTGGGCAGAGAGGAGTTTGACCTGAAGAGAAGAACAGCTCAGTGTGTGAAGAGACAGGGAGAAGTAGCAGGCAGACGGGTCACTGTAGTCGAGGCTCCAGGTTGGTGGAGTAGCTACAACCTCAACGACACCCCTGAGCTCACTAAACAGGAGATTGTGTTCAGTGTGTCTCTGTGTCCTCCAGGACCACATGCTGTCCTGCTATGTATATGTCTTGATAAAGCCATCACAGTGGGAAGGAACATAATTGTTCAACAACATGTGGAACTTCTTAGTGAGAGAGTCTGGAGTCACACTATGGTGCTGTTCACCAATGGAGACTGGCTGGGAGACACAACCATTGAGCAGTACATTGAAGTACAGTGAAGAACACATCAGATATCTGGTAGAGAAATGTGGGAACAGATATCATGTTCTCAACAATGAGAATAGGGGAGATGACAAGCAGGTCACACAGCTGCTGGAGAAGATTGAGGAGATGGTTGCAGGAAATCATGAATGTCACTTTGAAGTTGACAAAACTTTTGTACGGGAAATGGAGAAGAGGAGGAGTCTCCTCTGTAGAAGAGTGAAGGACAGAGAGTCAAAAACTTACAAACAGGAGGTTATGTTTAAATATGTCATGGGTGAGTTGGTTTTTCGACAAATCAAGAGACATGATTAGCTATTTGTTAGAATTAATGATGGAGATGCAGGGATCAAGTAATATGAAATTGGAGTACAATGGAGTAAAACATTATTTGGTGATATTCACTGTGTGTGTGTGTGTGTGTGTGTGTGTGTGTGTGTGTGTGTGTATGTGTATGTATGTGTTTGTGTGTGTGTGTGTGTATATGTATGTGTTTGTGTGTGTGTGTGTGTGTGTGTGTTAATAAATTAATCATGTGTTTTTACAGGTGAACTACAGCCCCTCTCAGGGATAAAGGTGATGCTCCTGCAATATTTCGACAGTGACAGAGGAGAGATGGCAGAAGGAGTCACGCTTCAGTGTGCGGAGGAAATCAGGGGAGGTCAAGAGATCACTAGAGTTAAGATGACACCAAGTAAGAGAAGTCTAGAAGAGACTAAAGCAGAGTTGGTGTCTCTGTGTGATCCTGGTCCACATGCTTTAGTGCTGAGCATTGACACAGATCTTCACTTCACTGAGAGAAGAAGGAGGCAATTCCAGACACATCTGGGGCTTCTGGGGGACAGAGTTTGGGATCACGCCATAGTGATGTTTGACTCCTCTGATGACCTGTCAGTGGACAGGAACATTGAGGAGTACATTGAGAGTGAAGGAGAGGCCCTGCAGTGGCTGGTTGAGAAATGTGGGAACAGGTATGTTCACTGGACAGGTGAGGAGAGCAGGCCAGGTGTACTGAAGAAGGTTGATAAGTTAGTGGTTCTCAATGGAGGAAGCCATTTCCAGTATGAGGAAGGGAGGACAAATGAGACCACAGCAGCAGACTGGAAGATGGAGGTGCAGCAGTTGGTGGAACAGATGGAAGAGATTGAGCTGGCAAAGAGCAAGGACACTGCCCCCAATAGTAAGTCTAAATATGTTATGAACATGATGTTTGACTCAGAGCAAACATAGTCTACTCCCGACTAAGTGGCAGAAGTACTTTCCTCCATCATTGAACATGGCAGGTCTGACATTTGTTCAGTTAGAAGTAATGTACTAAAAAATAAAATGAGTATTTGTATATATAGGTGTTTTCACAAGTGTTGGTCCACTAGAACAGTGGTTCTCAACCTTTTTTCAGTGATGTACCCCCTGTGAAATATTTTTGTTCAGCCAAGTACCAGCGAAAAGCATTTTTAGTTGAGAAAAAAGACTTAGAACAGAGCACTGTGCCATCAGAATTACCGCTACGCTTCAACCACGACTCCATCGTTTGAGTTTTGACAGGTGATGGTGGGTGGCATGTGACAGGTTGGGTCGAGCCATCCTGGTATGGGTGGGGGGGGGGACTCTGGGTTTTTAGGATAATGAATAGCCTACTGAAATATAAAATTCATTTTATGAACTTATATTTTCCTGAAATATTTATTAAATAATTGTTTAATAAATCCATGTATCCAAGTATTTTTGCATGGATTCTACTTTTTAAATATATGTATATTTTAAAATCTCACATACCCCCTGGAGTGCCTTCACGTACCCCCAGGGGTACGCGTACCCCCATTTGAGAACCACTGCACTAGAAGTACAAATAATATTAGATAGTTCAGTTCAATAAAGTTATAGATATATTACAGCATGCATAGAAATATAAATGTTTTTGGTCATTCACTGAAGTGTTTATGGAAAATACAGTCCCATATTTATCTTCAATTCAGACAGTATTGTTGTCCACAGTACTGAAAAAAAGTGATGAACTACACAGATATAGAAGTCTGCATGTGTTTTGTTTTCAGTGGGTGGAGATGAGAGGTCTGAAATAACCTCAGTAACCTCAGCCTACCACACACACATCTCAGACACAGCATCTGAAGCCCCCTCAGAACGAGACTCTGTGATGTCAGCAGCTACTAGCTCTGGGATTGGTTCACTAACGTCTGGAAGACTGGAGGGATGGAGTGATCATAAGAGACCAGCGGTGAAGGAGGAAGTCAGCAGCTCAGGGGAGAGTCCAGAAGAGACCAACATGGGAGAACTGACCTTGTAAAACGTCTTAGAGCTTAGAACAGAGATCAGAGAGAGACCAACACGGGAGAACTGTCCCTGTAAAACATCTTAGAGCTTAGAACAGAGATCAGAGAGAGACCAACACAGGAGAACTGGCCCTGTAAAACATCTTAGAGCTTAGAACAGAGATCAGAGAGAGACCAACACGGGAGAACTGTCCCTGTAAAACATCTTAGAGCTTAGAACAGAGATCAGAGAGAGACCAACACAGGAGAACTGGCCCTGTAAAACATCTTAGAGCTTAGAACAGAGATCAGGAGGAAGTCAGCAGCTCAGAACAGGGGGAGGGGCCAGAAGAGGAAGGGAGGAGGGAACTTGAACCTCTGAAAGCTTCTGAAAAGATCAGATTAGCTCATCTTTCCTTTCTCTCTCTCTCTCTGAAATTGCAACAATGACCAATATGTTCATCATATAACTCTGATATTTTATGATAAATTGCATTTGTACCTATACTGCATATTGTACATATAAGTATTTTGAACAATATTTACGTGAATTCTGTAATCTAGATCTATAATTTATGGTTATGTATGTAATCTATATCATCTAGCTAATGTTTTTTTTTCCTCAGTTAAAGGCTGGATAGGTTATTTCACAATGTTATGTAGATGTTAATTGATGCATTATAATGTATCTTAACAACCAAAAAAATGAATAAAATTGGGGGCTTGTGAGCCTTTCAAAAGAATGGGGTCCAAAGTTGTTCTCTTTGAAGGATGGGTCTGGGTCATCTACTGACCTGCAGCGGTTTGGTCCAAATGCTCCTCAGACCAAGCCTCATAAAAAGATACTTTTGAAAGCCTGTATGACAACCAATCAAAACATGTGAACAATGCTCTTGGAAGTGATGTTAAATGTCAGCTATTCTTTAGTTGTCATGGAGCTTGATGTGAGTGCTTACAGTCACCCGTGGCAAGATAGCATCAAGCTGGCGACTAGGCTGTACCCTGGCGCCGGTCTCATACCTCATCACTGCTTGGCGCTGTATTTTGGTAGATCTTTCCTGATTTGAGTCCCAACGTATTTCCGTTTGATACATTTGTGAGAGCATTTTGTCTGTGTGATGCATAAAGCAACCAGACACCTCCTACTGGACACGACTACGCTGGTTTGTCTCTCTCTACTGGTGCTGAAAGATTATCGCAGCCACTGCCGGTCAGCTGATCCGAGCTAGTACAGACAGGTTGGGTTACACACACACACACACACAGTAGAAGTGAAGTGCAACAAAAATAACTTTTGGTGTGATGTATTGTATTGGGTATTGTACACTGCCAATTTGCATCTGTTTTTATTAATGAAATAACTTATAAATAATCATTGGAATGTTCTTGATCGTTTTGTTTCTCTGTAAACATCACAACAATATTTATCCTTGTAGTTCATCTTTAGAATGAGTTCAGAAGCAGCTTAGAAATGTCATTCAAAGGCATTCAAAAATATTGGCATGAAATGACCACTGCCTCACACCTGTTCTCTGCTAGAGGACCATCCGCCTGGAATAAACATGTAGGCTACAACTCTTAGTTTTATGCAGAATGGGGGAATGAAAGCTAGTAGCCATATTATGAATGTTATTTACATTGGCAAGGCGCAGACGCAGAGTCGCATTCCTAGGTAACGGTGCACACAGACGCTTGCATTGCATCCACTGCAGCACGCATCTCGTTCACTTTACATGGGCTTAAGAGAATTGTGGTTCTGTTGTGTTGCTTTTCTCCCGTCGCCTCCGTCAAAAAAAGTTGCAAAACGTTCAACTTTTTCTGCACCAATGGACAGCAACGCAAGGCACCAGCCAATCAAATTACGGTTATGCTTCAAGGCATACACCATAGTACACACCCCCGTCTGTCGGGAAAACCCACCGGCATGCAGTAACGCAACGCAACTATGAATCTAGGGTCAGTCGCACTTCTTTTGGGGAAGCTGTCTGCAGTCCTCTCTGCATGGATAATCATGTGTCATATGGTCCCATTGAACCATTTCAAATAGGTTGCAGTGATGTGTCCTTGCAGTAGCACCAGTTATGAACCGCAAGACAGAATGATAAACAACATCCAGTTTTTTTTCAGTGAAAATGCATGCATGTATATTATATCGCCATAATATAATATTGATAAGAAAGTATTCTGGACTAATCTTTTCCTTGCAGTGAAGGGGAAACATTTCTTTAGACGAAAATAAAAGCTTATCTTAGTTCGTAGGACTCATGCAATAGTCTTGTCTTGACCATTAAGTCTTCAATAATTAAGTCATTAAACTCAATCAGTTAATTCTTCATACAATTATCATCACCACACAACACTGTCTCCCCTTAAATGTATGAGATTACATTTTGACTCCCAACACTAGAGTTGCTGCACTGGCTGGTGTGGGCAATGGTGTGTGCAGAGTAGAGGGAGTTGGAGTTCAGCCCAACTGATACGGATTTATAGGTTTAGTATAGTATACTTGGCATATAAACCTGATTTACATTTACATGAGTTCAGAGTCCAGTTAAGTCCAGTGACGTAGATGAAAGAGAGGGACGCGATAGAACAGGATCTCTTGGTAAGGGGCAGGTTAAGTGTGTTGGGTAGTTAGTGGTGGTAGGGGAGGAGGATCTCCTGGGCAGGTTAAGTGTGTTGGGTAGTTAGTGGTGGTAGGGGAGGAGGATCTCTTGGTAAGGGGCAGGTTAAGTGTGTTGGGTTGTTAGGGTGGTGGTGGGGGGGGGGGGGGGGGGGGGGGATCTCCAGACACAAGATTCAAAGAGGCCACGAGGTACCACTGTAGGTTGTAAAACCTTTAATGATTACTTGTTACAGGAACGCACCAAAGTTCACTCTGAACCTGCCAGCGTCATGTCCTTGGTGACTGTCTCAAAGCTCTGAAATCACTGAGAGAGTAGAGGTAAGTCTGTTTCATTCAAACTGAGAGCAACGTGTGAAAAGTGGATTTGTTCAAAAGTATTTTGTGGGCCAGTGCTACACTGGTATGGGCTTATTTGGATTCCATGGGCTGGGACTGGATCAGGATGAGAGCTGTGGGTGACAGAAGCGGGGATGGGAGAATACGCGTAACACAGAGGTGCGTAACTGAAGTGCGTAAAAAAAAAGCTTGCACTCGATTTACGCGCAAATGGGACAATTTCCCCCTATTTGCATAAAAAGTAGATCTGGAAAAATATTTTGATACGATACAAGTTTTTTTCTATTACAAATTGTGGAAGATATGCAAAGTCATAATTTCTGTTCAATGGGTTTCTCATATGCCATTAGCATTCCAAGTTTCAAATCTGTGGTGATGCGGTCCAAAAGTGTAATGATTTGACACAGAATTACCCAGTAGTAGGCATTGGTGTGGGCGGGGTATAGAAGAACTTGGAGTTCAACAGATAAATCTGATCTGAAAATCAGATCTGAAACTGTTAATGATTACTTGATTCAAGAACACACCAAAGTTCACTCTGAACCTGTTTTCAACACCATCAGGAATAGCCAGTCATGTAAGAGACCTTGGTGTCCTTGGTGACGGTTCCAAAGGTCTGAAACCACTGGCACTGTGAGAGTAGAGGTAAATACAGTCTGATTTAAATAAAGAGTAAAGTGTGAAATGTATAGATTTGTTCAAAAGTACTGTTTAATAGGTTGCAGGATGGGTCAAATGTCAGTCTCCTTATTATGACCGCCGCGCAGCAAAGTGGAAGTGGAAATTGGATATCTCGAGAACCGTAGGGCCTAGGAGGACCACCTTTTTATGTTGGTCTTAAGGGGCCATGTCAACCCATTCCATAACCACTCATTTCATGTATAGCGCCACCTAGTTAAAAACAAAAATGTAAAAATTAGGTGTTTTAATCACAATATCTCTGGCTGACATGGTCAAAAACTGCACGAAATTGAAAGTGTAGGATCATTATGACACCCTCCGAATGCATGCCAAGTTTCGTGAAATTTCGATCATGGGGGACCATACAATAAAATAATTTATGTGTACATTTAGTGACCGTACACCAACAGAGTTTTCTGTGAATATCTTGAGAACCGTAGGGCCTAGGATGACCAATTTTTTTGCATGGAATGGGTTGACATGGCCTCTTAAGATCAACATACAAAAAAAAGGTGGTCTTCTTAAACTCTACGGTTCTCGAGATATTCACAGAAAACTGTGTCTGCCCTACCATCTTTTTGGGGGGTTCAGTCCAGCAGGGGGGCTACAGATCAAAACAAAAAACGATGGTTCCTTGCTATCCATGTGGAGCTACATGCCCACCAAGTTTCGTGTACCCCGGTCTTTCAGTGTCCCGGGAATCCTTGACGGAAATTTGGCCATACGAAAAAGAAGAAAAAAAACAAAAAAAATGACTAAACCTATATGACCTAAGACCAAACTTATGGTCTTCTTAGTCAAACAAACCATACATCACAACATCAACGAAAGTTGCAAGAAACTTAGGTGTCATGATTGATGGCCAGCTAACATTCTCTGACCATGATGCCTCTGTCGCCCAGTCATGCCACTTCGCACTATTCAATATGAAGAAAATCAGACCGCTTCTGCTGGTACAGCCCATGGTTATCTCTCACCTTGCCCTCCTCGTGGCTTGTGTGGTGAAACTGCTACAATATAATGTACTGCTACTATAATGCGACTGTGCATCTGGTTTTCAATCAACCGAAAAGGCCACAGGTTACACCGCTGTCCTTTTAGCTCCACTGGCCGCCCGAATCAAATTCAAGTCACTAATGCTTACAAAGTAAAGGCTGTGAATAGTATTTTTCCATCGACTTAAACGGTCTCATAAAGGCTGGTGTTAACCCTCGGCCGCTGCTCTCCTCCAAGGGACGTTGTTTGGCATTGCCGCCTCTACACACACACGGCAATCCAGACTATTGTCATTTGTGGTCCCTCTATGTTGGAATAACCTCCTCTACTTCCTTCTTCCTCTACCACTGTTTCATTCTACTACTCTTTGATAAGTAATCATAACGGATTCACCGGAAAATAATTTTGCAAACTGTTTGTTTCTAATTCTTTGTTTTTGTATGAGCTGGATTATACATCTATCAAATGTATTATGAATAAAATGATGATATATTTTCAATTAAATTGAAATTATGAATAAATTGCATGACATTGTTCATTTGTAGTCCCTGTAAACTGGGATAACCTGCCAAGTGCCACCAGAGCAGGTGCGATCCACTATATCTTTAAGAAGCTCCTGAAAACACTTTTTCCTGGATGCTTGCTCTCCTCCACCCAACATGCACTTGCCCCTCTTCCCTCCTCTCATCCACCCCCAACATGCACTTGCCCCTCTTCCCTCCTCTCATCCACCCCCAACATGCACTTGCCCCTCTTCCCTCCTCTCATCCACCCCCAACATGCACTTGCCCCTCTTCCCTCCTCTCATCCACCCCCAACATGCACTTGCCCCTCTTGCCTCCTCTCATCCACCCCCAACATGCACTTGCCCCTCTTGCCTCCTCTCATCCACCCCCAACATGCACTTGCCCCTCTTCCCTCCTCTACTCCCTTCTTCTTCTACTACACTTTGATAAGTAATCATAACGTCTGCATTCTCATTCTCTAGTAATAATAATCATTGACGCCATAATTCCTACCTAAGGTCTCCTCTACACCGCAGCTTCAATATTATCCCTCATTTGTGTAAGTTTGCTAAATGAGTAAGTGTAAAATATTTAGTTATATTTAAACATGACATGACTATTAAACACCATTATGCTGCCATGTTGTCCTCTTTCAGTGTGAATGCGGTCAGGACATCTGAGTGATCTGAGTAAAACTGAAGAGATGGCTGCAGGGGGATCATCTACTGGTGAGTCCACCACTCTGATACCCTAATGGAACATGTCCATCACTCTGATGCCCTAATGCAGTGGTCCCCAAACTACGGCCCGCCACTTCATTTTGGGTGGCCCCCCAAAACATGTCCGTGGTATATAGAATCTGGCCCGCATGGGAGTACGACATCGTCAAATTATAACCTCCGTAATTTCTTCCATTCATTCTCTATGGCGAGTCTTAACAGCTGTTTCGCTGTTTCGCGTAACTAAGGTAGACTGCTGTTGTTCACAGCACTACGCTATTTATGGTTACTAATATACTCCGAGTCTCTGGCCCTCTCTTAGAGCCAGGCATAGTGAGCTGGCCCTCGGAAGAAAAAGTTTGGGGACCACTGGCCTAAACTGATCGTGTGGGAAATCAGATTATCTGTCAATATTGGGCTTTGAAAATAAGGGATATTTAATATCCCTTATTTTCCCTAATGGAACAGTGTCCATCACTCTGATACCCTAATGGAACATGTCCATCACTCTGATACCCTAATGGAACATGTCCATCAATCTGATACCCTAATGTAACATGTCCATCACTCTGATACCCTAATGGAACAGTGTCCATCCCTCTGATACCCTAATGGGAAGTGTCCATCACTCGGATACCCTAATGGATAGTGTGTATTACTGTAATGTTCAAGTTATTTTCTTGTGTCATGAATAGTTGGTACGACAGTGAATCTATTATTATTTCATTACTATTTTTCACATTATGTCTGGGGAGCTCAAGTGTTTTCTGAAAGCTTGAAAGTGTGTGTTGTCCTCCTGTGTTTTCTCATGACCAGGTGATATCCCCAATCTCTCAGATGTGAGGATTGTGCTGCTGGAGAACAGTGAAGCTGGGAAGAGTTCAGCAGGAAACACCATCCTGGGCAGAGAGGAGTTTGACCCTGATGTGAGAACACTGCAGTGTGTGAAGAGACAGGGAGAGGTAGCAGGGAGACAGGTCACTGTGGTGGACACTCCAGGAGGGACAGAATATAGTCGCTATTTTTGTAAAGATTCTCCTCACCTCCTGAAGCAGGAGATTGTTCTCAGTGTGACTCTGTGTCCTCCAGGACCTCATGCCTTTCTGCTGGTCATCCGTAAGAACATGACTTTCACAGAGGCAGAGAGAAAAGCCACATCAAACCACCTGAGTCTTCTGGGCCATGGAGCCTGGAAACACTCTCTAGTTCTGTTCATTCAGGAGACTCCTGCAGAAGAGAAAGACTTTGAGATTAAAGGGAGAATGCTTCACTGGCTGGTAGAGAATTGTGAGAACAGATATCATGTCCTCAACATCAAGAGCAAGGATAATACCCAAATCACAGAGCTGCTGGAGAAGATAGAAGAGATTGTGGCCGGAAACAGTGGCCGTCACTATGAAATAAACAGAGAAATATTACAGAAGGTTGAAGAGAAGAGGGCAGAAGAAGAGAGGAGAGCAGAGGAGAGAAGAAATAAAGTCCAGAGACAGGGTGAGTGAAATTATGTAACAAATAGTTTGCATAAATGAGTTGGGGGGGGTGGTAGTGTAGTGGTTAAGGAGCTGGGCTAGCATGCAGTAGCCAGAACAGTTGTGGCTTACATCGTTGTGGCCCTGAGCAAAGCACTTAACCCCAAGTTGCTGGACAAAGGCCCTAATGTAATTGACTTTAAACACAGCTTTCTTTTGGTTTACAGAATGGCTGCCGCGTGAGTTGAAGTGGTCCGTAAAAAGACTTCCAGAAGTAATATTATACATTGAACCAAAAAAAAAGAGAAGGTGTAAATCAGACAAACAAACTGTAACAATAATAGTAAGGATATGAACATCAAGGCACTGTGACTTGCAGGTTATGACATTTAAATCAACTCACACACACACACACACACACACACACACACACACACACAAACAGTCATCTGCTGAAATTCTCCATTTACTCCTGCAGGAGGTGCAATGCTTCCAGAACTCAGAATTGTGCTGCTGGGATTTAAAGATGCTGGAAAGAGTTCATCAGGAAACACCATCCTGGGCAGAGAGGAGTTTCAGCCTGGACAGAGATCTGCTGTTTGTGTGAAGAGACAGGGAGAAGTAGCAGGCAGACAGGTCACTGTGGTGGAGGCTCCAGGATGGAAAGGAAATTCTGTGAACAGCCCTGAAATGGTCAAAAGAGAGATTCTGCTGAGTCAGTGTTTGTGTGAACAGGGTCCCCATAGTTTTTGTTTAGTCATACCAGTGGATGCTGCTTTCACAGAGCAACACAAGACATCACTTCAGCATCACTCATTTATTTTCAGTGGGGATATCTGGAGTCACACCATGGTGCTGTTCACCCATGGAGACTGGCTGGGAGACACACCCATTGAGCAGCACATTGAGAGTGAAGAGGCCCTGCAGTCTCTAGTAGAGAAATGTGGGAACAGATATCATGTCCTCAACAACCAGAATAGAGGTGATACTATGCAGGTCACACAGCTGCTGGAGAAGATAGAAAACATGGTAGCAATGAATAAGAGCTCTCTCTTTAAAATGAGTGAAGATCTTTTACAAAACCTAGAGGAGCAGGCGAAGACGGAGAAAATCAGAGCAGAGAAGAGGATGATGAAGGTGAAGAAACAAAGACAAGACCTCAGGGCATCACTGGGTGAGTAACAGCTCCAAGCTGCAAGCACCAAGGAGAGTAGCTGGAATCAAAACAGAAAGACAATGTGGAAAGATTCTGTCATTGTAGTATTTGTGTGATCGATCCTGTTAATATGTTGAGTAAGTAAGTAAAGCTGTTGAACCACAGCTGAAAATGGCATATAATAATGACTATGTTGATAAATTGACTATTAAAAAGAGAATGTGTCGTAGACATTTAACATTTTAACATTCTTTGCATCACATCATAACATGTTGACGGCTAAAACATATATTATATTTGTCTTTTTTCCCTAAAAGATCAAATACATCAGTCATCTCTGAGGATAGATCTTCTGGGATTTAAGCGTGCTGGCAAGTCTTCAACAGGGAACACCATCCTGGGTGAAGATGTGTTTGAGTTGTGCTCTACATCAAAGTGTGAGAAGAGAGTGGGGGAGGTGGCAGGGAGGCAGGTCACTGTGGTCGACACCCCAAGCTGTTTGTGGAAAGCTGGCATGACTAACACTCCTGAATTCTTCAAACAGGAAACTGTGCTGAGTGTATCCTTGTGTGATCCTGGACCCCATGTTCTCCTACTCCTCATACGTATTGATGTCTGTTTCAATAGTCAATACAGACAAGAAGTGCAGCAATATTTGGCACTTTTCAGTGGGGATATCTGGAGTCACACCATGGTGCTGTTCACCTGTGGAGACTGGCTGGGAGACACAACCATTGAGCAGTACATTGAGAGTGAAGAACACCTCAGATGTCTGGTAGAGAAATGTGGGAACAGATATCATGTTCTCAACAATAAGAATAGGGCAGGCGATCAGGTCACAGAGCTGCTGGAGAAGATAGAAGAAATGGTAGCAGGAAACAAAAACTGTCACTTTGAGATGGACAGAACGAGACTGGAGGAAGTGAAGGAGAGGAGGAGGAATGAAGAACAGAGAGCAACAGAGAGACTGATGAAGGTGGAGAAGCAAAGACAACACCTCCAGTCACTGAAGCGTGAGTTGTGTTGTATTTTCTGTGTTTTGTAGTAAACAAACTGAGCTTTTTCATAGCAAAAATAAATGTCCAACAATCTTCATAATAATCTAGCTTATGAAACATTGAATCAAATATATCATAATATTAATTCTTATGGCCATGGAAGAAATTAGTAAAATAGTAAATTAAGTGAAATTGAAGCAACACTGTACATTTGCTTTACACTTGATTGGCTAGTTTTTAATCTGCCTGTTGTTTTTGGTTTTATCTTCAAATTCATTTTGATATCATGTGCATCACATGTAAACACATGTGCCGTTCCCACTAACCATCCAGGATGTGCACTACAGTTCTGTATTAATTAACTGTTAAAGAATAGTTTACACGTCAGGCCATTGTCAGCTGTATCGCCAAACATGCACCAACATTTAGCAGTGCCAGTGGGGCTGTAAGTGGTGTGTACAAGGTGTACATGCACTTTAGGTGGTCAACTCACTAGATTTAAACCACAACTCTCTTACTGCTGCTCAAAGTCCACAAAGCTGTTAAGATAACATGGTCATATAATGTCAAATATATTTGTATATTCTTTTCAGCAGGGAATTTATCACCACGGTCAGAGTTCAGAATTGTGCTCCTGGGAAACAGAGGATCTGGGAAGAGTTCATCAGGAAACACCATCCTGGGCAGAGAGGAGTTTGACCTGAAGAGAAGAACAGCTCAGTGTGTGAAGAGACAGGGAGAAGTAGCAGGCAGACAGGTCACTGTAGTCAAGGCTCCAGGATGGTGGAGTAGCTACAACCTCAAAAACACTCCTGAGCTCACTAAACAGGAGATTGTGTTCAGTGTGTCTCTGTGTCCTCCAGGACCATATGCTGCCCTACTTGTCATAAATATTGATAATTCTTTCACAATTGAAAAAAGAATAAATATTCAAGAACACCTGGAGTTGCTTGGTGGAGTTGTCTGGAGTCACACCATGGTGCTGTTTACCCGTGGAGACTGGCTGGGAAACGCAACCATTGAGCAGTACATTGAGAGTGAAGAACACCTCAGATATCTGGTAGAGAAATGTGGGAACAGATATCATGTTCTCAACAATGAGGACATAGGTGACAGAACACAGATCACAGAGCTGATGGAGAAGATGGAGGAAATTATCTCTGGAAACGGGGGCCGTCACTATGAGATGGACAGAAAGAGACTGGAGGAAGTGAAGGAGAGGAGGGAGAAAGAAGAAGAGAGAGCAACAGAGAGACTGATGAAGGTGGAGAAGCAAAGACAACACCTCCAGTCACTGAAGCGTGAGTTGTATTGTATTTTCTGTGTTTTGTACTAAACAAACTGAGCTTTTTCATAGCAAAAATAAATAATAATAATAATAATAATAATAATAATAATAATAATAATAAGCTTTATTTGTATAGCACCTTTCATACACAGAATGCAGCTCAAAGTGCTTTACATTTGAAGCATGTAACACAATAATAGTCAGTCAGTCATTATCAATCACTTTTCTTCATTGCTGGGGCTGTTTATGATCCACTCAGCAACATATCAAAAATATAGAAAATGACATCATAAGACTGGCAGCCTTAACCCTCTTATCCCCCACAAGCACGCCATATGGCAACTGTGGCAAGGAAAAACTCCCATATTCCAGGAAGAAACCTTGAGCAGAACCTGACTTAATAGGGGGAGCCCATCTGCTTCTGGCTGGCTGCGCCCTCCAATAATAATAATAATAATAATAATAATAAAGCTTTATTTGTATAGCACCTTTCATACACAGAATGCAGCTCAAAGTGCTTTACATTTGAAGCATGTAACACAATAGTAGTCAGTCAGTCATTATCAATCATTTTTCTTTGCTGTTTATGATATGCTCAGCAACATATCAAAAATATAGAAAATGACGTCATAAGACTGGCAGCCTTAACCCTCTTACCCCCCACAAGCACGCCATATGGCAACTGTGGCAAGGAAAAACTCCCATATTCCAGGAAGAAACCTTGAGCAGAACCTGACTTAATAGGGGGAGCCCATCTGCTTCTGGCTGGCTGCGCCCTCCAATAGTAGCAGATGTAGAATAATCTGAAAATGTAGTCTACAGGATAAGATGAGTTAACTAAAAGCTTTCCTGTACAGGTATGTTTTCAGATCTTTTTTAAAAATATTTACTGAACTCGCCTGCTTGATGTACAGAGGCAGGGTGTTCCATAGTTTGGGGGCATAATGGATAAACGCAGCTTCTCCACTTTGTTTGTGGAGCACTTTGGGTACGATTAAAAGATTAGAATTGGATGATCTAAGTTTCCTTTGTGGTTGATAAGATATTAAAAGCTCAGAGATATATGAAGGTGCTATGCCATTCAGAGCTTTGTAAGTAATTAACATAACCTTAAAATCAATTCTATAGGAAATAGGGAGCCAGTGCAGTTCAGCCAACACAGGGGTGACGTGTTCTCTCTTCTTAGTCTTAGTTAAAAGTCTAGCCGCAGAGTTCTGTATGAGTGCCAATTTCTTTAGGTGTTTTTGGGAAGACCAGTGAAAAGTGCATTGCAGTAGTCTAACCTGCTAGTGATAAAGGCGTGAATTAGTTTTTCTGCATCTTGTTGGGTTAAAAAGGGCCGCACTTTGGCAATGTTTCTCAAGTGGAAATAGGCTGTCTGAGTAACTTTACTGATATGGGGCTTAAAACTTAACTCTGCATCTAAGATGACACCGAGGCTTGTTACTTTTGGTTTGACCTGGTACGCCAAGTTCCCCAGATTACTAAGAATAATATCTCGCTTTAGTTTTGGTCCAACCAGAAGTACCTCTGTTTTGTCATCATTTAGTTTAAAAAATGTTTTGCTCATCCACTGATTAATGGAGGTTAGGCATGCAGTGAGGGAGCAAAGGCCATCTGGGTTAGTTGGCTCCACAGAAATATACAATTGGGTATCATCTGCGTAGCTGTGGAAGTTTACATTATGCTGACTTATGACGTTTCCCAATGGAAGCATATATAGAGAAAATAGCAGGGGACCAAGGCAGCTCCCCTGGGCCACACCAAAAGGCAAGTCATGTTTTTCAGATTCATGATCTCCTAGACTGATATAAAAATCTCTGCCAGCAATGTAGGTTTGAAACCAGTTTAGAGCATTATCAGAGAGACCCACCCACTTTGCAAGGCGGTGAATTAGGATGCTATGATCAATGGTGTCAAATGCCGCACTCAAATCCAGAAGAATAAGGATTGAGACTTTGTTTGAGTCAGTAGCCAGTCTGAGATCATTGACTATTTTTACTAGAGCCGTTTCTGTGCTGTGATTTGATCTAAAACCTGATTGGAATTTTTCAAGGATACTGTTTTCGTTGAGGAAGGTATTTAACTGATTACAAACAACTTTTTCAAGTACTTTGCTCAAAAACGATAGATTTGATATAGGCCTGTAGTTGCTCAGATTGGTATGGTCAAGATTTGACTTTTTAAGTAAAGGTTTCACAACAGCGGTTTTAAAAGCAGTTGGAAATATACCTGTTTCTAATGAGGTATTTATTTCCTTGAGAAAAAAGGGAGCTAAGCTATCATATACTTTTTTGAGGAATCTAGTAGGGATTGGATCTAAAACACATGTTGAGGAGCCGGTTTGAGTTATAATTTTACCAAGCTCAGATTGAGTAATAGTGCTAAAGGACCTTCATTTTGGGGGGCTGTTTTTGGGTGTACTATCAAACATATTACTTGTGTTACCAATAGCCTCCCTTATAGAAATGACTTTGTTTTTGAAGAAGTCTGCAAATTCTTCGCATCTTAGAGAGGATGCCTGACTGAGTGTTTCAAAAGGTGTTTGATGCAATAGCCTATCAATGGTAGAGAACAACACCCTACAGTTTCCACTGTTTTCAGCAATTACCTTAGAGAAGTGGTTCCTCCTCTCATTCTGAATAGCTCTATTATAATTTGCTATTTTTTCTTTTAGAATGGCACGGTGAACCTGTAACTTAGTTTTTCTCCATGTTCTCTCAGCTTTTCTACATGATCTTTTTAGATCATGGATATTTTCGTTCATCCAAGGTGTCAGTTTGCTACAGGGCCTTTTTTTAGTCTTTAAGGGTGCCACTCTGTCAAGCAGAGCGCCTAATTCACGATTGAGAGCCTCTACCATTTGATCAATGGGATGATGTAAAATATCTAAATTTATGGAGTCCATAAGAGCTATGAACCGCTGTTCTGCTCTAATGTCCAAGAGTCGCGATTTGATTGCAATTTCGGGATGAATTTTTGGAGTATGTAGTACTATATTAAAAGATACACAATGATGATCAGACATATTTATATCATTTACTGATAAGTCTGTGACTTCTATCCCTCTAGAAATGACTACATTAGATCGAGGGTGTTGCCAAGGTTGTGGGTGGGTCCTGTAACATGCTGCTTTAGCTCTAAACTGTCCAACACATTAAGGAACTTACTGGCTTTAGCATCAGTTGTCTTATTGACATGAGTATTGAAGTCGCCATTTACAATTATCCGATCATAGCTAGTGATGATGCGCGACATAAGTTATTATATTATTAATTAAAGTTAAATAAATTAAATAAATAAATAAATAAAATTAAATAAATAAATTAAAGTTAATTATATATATATATATATAATATATTTAGAACATTCCATTGTATTCGGTAGCATTATTTTCCCTTTGTTGTTGTTAAAATAATCAAAATACCATGTGAAGTTAACTTTTACAGATGAAATAATATTTTGATCATTTCACTAACCAGACTTCAGACCCATTAACACATTTAGAGGGAATTCAATTTCAAGCCTATAATTGCCTATCAAATCAAATAAGATCCAAGAAAGGTTTACTGTTAATCTGTTAACTGATGTTAATTGTAGTGCTCTGTTTCTATATGTACAGTAGGCCTACATAGTTTGCATATTTATGCAAAATTTGTTATTTGTATTGCAATGTCTAGTATTTCTAATATTCTTTCACAAGTGGGATAGCTTTATTTATTCTATCGAAATTAAAAAAAGGATTTCAGGAATTGGGGTTAGGCGGGTTACTCTGGAGTTCAATCCAGGTGTTTGGAGTGTGAGATGGACAACTAAATGTTGAAAGACTAAAACACACAGGAGTCATGTGTGGAGTAGTTTTAAAAGTATTTACTGATTAAAACGGTTACATTAAGCAGCAATTTGTAAAAAACAATGAATGAAACAGGCGAACAGGTTAAAATTCAGGGTGATATCTAATTTCTGTAATAATGTTTATACAATTTGTTTAGCTGTTTTCGGAGTCACTGCTGCTGTCGCTGCTCTCTAGTGTTTCAGCATGTTGTATCCTACAGCATTTGCTTGCCAACCCCTGGCAACGGCATCCTATGTAGCATGGAAATGCCCTCTTTGCACAGGAGCAGTTCTTCTGACAACCTTTAACACAACCACATGATATTGCCATGGCCATTGACACAGGCCAGGCAGGCTGTGTAGATGGAATTGGAACTGCAACTGCTTGGCCCTCATCCAGAGACCATCCAAAATTTCTGAAAGAGGGAATTTCTGGCTTGGCAATGTGCGCATTCTTGTCAATGATGGTTGCCAGAGCTGCCCGTTTAAGGTGGAAGAGAAATGCGTTTTCAGTCGGAGGAAGTAGCTTTAAGAGGGTTGATTTGTTGTTCAAGAACTTGTATGCTCTCAGTGTCCCCAGATCAGAATCTTCAAAGTGATCAGCTGAGGATGTATACACATCTATGATGAGGCCTTGTGCCTGGTGAAGCAGGTCATCTGTTATGTCATCAGTTGTGTTTTGACCAAACTCTTCAAGTGCAGGTATGTCCATTCTCATGCTGCTTTTGAACCAAGACTTCTTACCAGTGAAATAAGGATAACTAGTTGTATCTCTTCCACTAAGACTGTGGACAAACGGCATAGCACAGCATAGTGAAGGTCCCAGTGCTGCTACCATTTCATGTATGGGCAGATAGGCATTCTGTGTTGTTCTTACCCACAGCTCTGGCAGATCACTGAGGTATGTTGAACCATAGTACAGGCACATGACAATGATGTCTGTATCATTGGCATGGATGACAACTCTGCCAACTCCTTCATTCTGGACACTGTAGAGAGTGTGGAGTATTATCCTTGTGTCTGCCTCTTTCTGTGTGGACTCAAGAGCAGGAACATCCCTGACAGAACCATCTGTGAGCACAACGCTCTTTGTCTCTTCTTTAAATCCACCACCCAGATAGATACGAGTCAGGCCTATAGGAGGCTCAAGTTGTTCATGCTCACACCACCTGAAGGAGGTGTGAGCAATGTGTGAGAAATGAAGGAGATTTGCTTTATTGGCTGATACTGAAAAAAAATCCTGTGGATCTGGAGCTGTGAATTGCTCACTAACTTCATATACCTTTGCAGATTTTGGTGTGTACCTCCGGCTTTGTTCAGCAGACTTAAGGCTGGGTCCACTGTATCGGTCACAACAGAAGTGTATAATCTCAGTGCCAGCAGGTACATCATTCATCAGCATTTTTTTGTATCTATCAGCAATGTGTCCAAATGTTTCACCTTTGTGAAAAGACCAGTGGCGTATGGCACACATAGCGTCGATGACAACTGATGTTTTTCTGTCACCTTGAGGCAGATCAGGAATGATGGTCACTCTGGTCTCCTCTTTCAGGATCTTCACTAAGCTCGCCTTGGTACCAGTCCTCATACTGCCATCTTCCTGGAAGAGGGATGGGGGGAAGTCACTGCACTCATGCTTGCCAATGAAGTCAATAATGTTGAGCTCTCCACCACTGGCAATGATCTGTGTCATACGCAGAAGGGCAGTAACTTCTTGGCTCTTGCCAGGTGCAGAAGATTTTCCACCAGATGTCTTTGTTTTTTTGTTTTGTGTGTGGAAAGTGTTGAGCTTCACGATGCTTGTTCTCTTCTGAGCATTGGACAGTGACTCAGACAGTGCTTGTAGACCCAATTCCTTCACATGTGTTAGGTTGTCTTTTACTGTGGGTTCCGCACACTGTCCTGTTGATATGTTTATCAAGCATGGTGTGGCTACTGTGAATGGGTTGGTCTCCACTGCTGCAATAACCTTGATAACCATTTCTGCATCCCTAGTGACACGACTATGGCCAGATTCATGGTGTGGGCTGGATGAATGGAGATGTAACATGGACTTTAGCTCTGCAGAGACAGCTGCAGTGAGAGGTTTGGTGTAGACCCACTTTGTTCGGGCTGCAGGTTTGAGTGTAATTCCATCTAGTCCACTCGCTTCCTTGGCATCTGCATTGTAAGTCTGCTCCAGAAGCATGTCTGGAGACACACCGTTATGGCTGCCGTCAGCTCTCCTTCCAACGAATGCCCCTGTCATCATAGCAGCATGTACCTCTGGGGCCGTTTCTGGCAGTTTCTTCATCTCGGCCAAATACAGAGGCAAAGACTGTTGCCCATATTTGTAGTGACCTGCTGCAGTGAGGTAAGGTAGCATTCGCGCTGACTCACAGAGATGTCCTACCCAGTCACCCTCTCTCTCATAATAGATAAATCTATGCAGAATGTCTGACATCTCCAGAAAGATTGACCAGAAAGTTGCAGTTGGATGTCTATGCAGTGATTTCTGAAAAAGCAGCATCTGTTCTCGCAGGACTGACAAGTGTGGGTGTGACTCTTGGATGACCTTTAGCTTCTGAGTACCCGTGGTGTCTTTTCCAAACAACATCTTCAAGACCGTTTCTACCTCTGACTGCCAATGCTCTGTGCCTGTCTCTGTGACCCATGCCTCAAATGCTTCCCAGTACAGGCGCCACATGGCTTCACTGAGAATCCTGATGGCATGAATAGTTTGGTAATAGTCAGCTTTCTCACCAAACATTTTCTTGACGGTCCCTTCCTGACACAGACCAGCTGAAACAAGAAGATCTTCTGCACCAGCATCCCTGATAATTTTGCAAACAGCCTTCATGTAATTGTGCGCTTGGTGAAATCCCCCCAGCAGTAAGACTACATTGCAAAACTCTTCTCTGTGTTTGTCTCTGATTGTAACTGCTAGTTCATAAGTGGCCTGATCTCCAGTAATGATGGTATACTTATCCCCAAGTGCATGTGATGTCTTGACCAGCCGCTTCATCTCTTCTTTGAGGACAGATGGATCAGTTGGAGATGCTGGGATAAGAGGAAGATAACCAATGGTGCTGGCCACTCTGTGTGGGTGGAGATCCGCACAGAAGGCAGAGAAGCCAGGCAGTACTGTTTCGGCCTCTGGAGGAGAATCCAGCAATTGTGAAGTTGTAGTTATCCTTGCTAGGCGCCACACAAGCAAAAGGTCTTCAGCTGTGCCATCTGAGGAAGTCATCACACTGTCAAGGCTCTTAATGTGTTCAAGTGACCTGGATCTCTGTCTGTCTTTAGTTGATATGTGGCAAATAGGAGCTGGTTGGTCAGGGACATCTGATAGGGTCTTTCTCCTATCGGTTGTTGAAGTAGGGAGTCTGACACCCTCCTGCACTCTGCTACTCTCTCTATTTTCGACAATGAGTGCTGTTGTGGCATGGAAACTTCCCCCATCCAGCGTCGTCTTCTTCCAATCCAAATTGTCCATGGCAAAGACATGGGGAATCCTGCGGTTCTTGGTCATGGCCTCAGGAATATAGATACCATCTGTCTCTACCTGCAGCATCGCCTTTTCACCTTCTGCTGTCAGCTGACGTTGCAGACGCTCGTAGCTGATCCCCACCCCAAGTCTATTGCTCAGTGTAATTAACGACTTGCTGCGTGTCTGATTGAATATATGGTACGAAGTGGCTATGCCCAAAGGTGTTGGTACTCCAAAGAAATTCTGCAGGATGTGCTGTGAGGTGATGAGGGACTTCTCTGTTGTTGCCTGATCAACAATGACTCTTCCTGCTTCAGAAAGTTCGAGCACCCGGTCATGGAGTAGCATAGCTGTAAAGTTGAATAGTGAGTCTGGCACCATATGACTTGCAGATGTTAAAGATATGTCGGTTGAGTGCCTCTCACGACTTTGTTTTTTGCACTTATGACAATCTGCTCGAATGATCTTAGCTGCTTTCTGTAGGATGTGGTGTTTCTCATCCATATTACCCTCTAGTCGTCTAACTTCTCAAGAGCATCACCAAGGGGTACACTGGATGCACATATGAAGCCTGAACCCCATGTCTGGTCAAGGACTGATATGCGTGATCCAAAGTGTTGCTGTAACTTTGATTTCAGTGTGTGGGTTCGGTAAACATCTGCAGTTTTGACATCAAGCTCCCTCAGTATGTCGCGGTAGTGGTCACATAGTGACTTCAGAAGGAATCCCGACAGGTCTTGGAAAAGAGGGGCCTCCAATTCTTCAACAAGACGACTAAATGCAGCATCATGAGGGTTTGGCTTGGACTCTCCAGATGGAACACGCTGAGCCTTGAATTTGTTCGTGCATGATTTGTGATAGGCTATTTCATTTGCTATCATGTCATGGCCTTGCCCAATCAGTCTTAATAATATGTCATTTCTCCCCAGTTTTTTTGCCTTTTCTTCTATGGCATTTTGGCTGGTTTTTGTAGAGACTTTAGACATTGGCTGCTTTCCCTGAAACCACTGTTTATTGCAGATTATACACATCGTCTTTGGATCAAATACCCCACTGTTCTGCCTGGTGACCTTGACAGCATCATGCTGTGATGAACTGCATCCTCCAGTTGCTTCACCCAGTCGTTTCCTCTCAGCATATTTAACGCTCTTCTCATTTAAATACAAGTTTCGACATTTCCTGTGCCATCTTGGTGCATTGTCTTCCAACCAGTCTTCTAATATTGTGTCATGACGCAATCTCAGAAATACCTCATCTTGCCGAGCATTCATGGCTTGGATGAAATTGGTTGTTGTTGAGGCCTGAATCAACTGCAGCTCTATGGAGCTCTGACTTTGACATATAATGCACTTGGTGTAGTCTGTGCGTGAAGGTCTTTTGACCTCATGCTTCAGTGACACGGCAACTTCTGCCACACGTTTCCTCTGGCTTGTCATAGTGCAGGAACCAAATCTGAAAATTGAGTTGAAATTAGCATAGTTATTTGCCTAGTTCAAACAAGTTGACAAAATCAATAGCAAAAACATGAGGGCTGGGCCCCCTGAGTGTGTGTGGTGGGGATGCATAAATAAATGGGATTTTTTTGCCAACAAATAACATTTCATTAAAGTTGTACTTGTCAATTACACATGTCATATTTCACTGAATTATATTGATTAACAATGTCAATCAACTACAGTCCACAATTAGGCCATAACAATCATGTAAAAAAAATACTGATAGGAGGCTACCCTAAGACCTAGGTTTTTACATAAGATACGATTGGCTGTTGACTAGCCTACAGCTAACTGGGTAACATTAGCTATCCGATACTATCCTGAGGTATTTTTTCAAAATTCATATCAGAGTTCATATATTATGTCTAAGTCACTTAGCCAATCTGTGTAGCAAAACACAATGGATATGGATATCAGGACACATAACATGACCATTTTAATTAGGATGGAAAGAAACGATGCCCCCATGGGGTGAGTTACCGGCTATTACTGTTTTAAAAAATAAGTCCTTGAAACATTGTCTCTGTGAGGATCTGATTTTTTTTACTGCCCAAGCTATTCATCATTATTATAGTGTTCATATTATAGCGACTTGAAATTAGATTGTTTTATAATGAAAACTGAAAAGCACTTACCATGAAATTTCTCGACTTTGATTTCACCAGCTTCTCGATATTTTATCGCTGCCCAATGTCTTTGCAGTCCACAACAGCAATAAGTGGTTATCTATTGCCATCTAGTGGTGAAATGAAAATCCAAGTAGCCTAATAGCCTATTTTACATGGGATTTCCAACAATACAGGAAGTAGCGTTAACATAATCGTGCACCACTGCAGAAGAAGACGTTGTGTTTTTGATGCGTTTATGGACTAAATTTGCAGTAAACGTGCAAGGATACAAAGACAGAACCGACTGATGTCTTATTTGTTTTAACTTTACATGGTCTGTTTTACAAGATCACCTTTTTGGTAAGTAGTATACGTAAAACTATTTGATCAATCAAAGCTATTTTCTTTGCAGCAGGCTAAGCTAGAACTAGTGCTAGTGGAGAAAAATGGATAATTAGCAACAACAGAAGTTCAAAGTCTTTCAATGTAACGTTACACGATCACAACTTTATTTCATAGTGCTTGTACAATCAAGATATCGTTTGAAAGCTGTATTCCCGTTGTTTTGGTAGGGCTGTTGATTTCAAAACTAAAATGATATATAGCAGAGATATGAAAGCAGTTATGGATGATGACATTTGATCGCGGCTGCTAGCTGCCTGATAGGGAACTGCAAAGAGCTTCAAACGCGCATTTTTTTGCGGGGGACACGCATACTTTAAACACATCCTACAAGTTTCCAGCAGCTTGTCGACCGGGTTGTCCACCCAGGTTGTGATCCTCAGACATCATAGATTTCATTTTTATATGACAACCTTTTACAGCAGCCCATGTCTGATTTCCTAAAAAACGGGTGTTTTGCCTCCTGGGTACAGTTTGTTCACGAGATATAATCGGTAGCCAGTAAATCCGTAGAAAGTAGATGGTAACAAGGAGATTTAAGATCTAAATGTCCAACAATCTTCATAATTATCTAGCTTATGAAATATTGAATCAATATATCATCATATTAATTCTTATGGCCATGGAAGAAATTTGTAAAATAGTAAATTTAGTGAAATTGAAGCAACACTGCATTTTCTTTACACTTGATTGGCTAGTTTTTATCTGCCTGTTATTTTCGGTTTCATCTTCAGATTAATTTTGATATCATGTGCATCACATGTAAACACATGTGCTGTTCCACTAACCATCCAGGATGTCCACTATAGTTCTGTGTTCCGGGGCGTAAGTCCCCTTGAAAATGAAAGAGAAGCTTACACATCAGGCCATTGTCAGCTGTATCGCCAAACATGCACCATTATTTAACAGTGCCAGTGGGGCTGTAAGTGGTGTGTACAAGGTGTACATGCACTTTAGGTGGTCAGCTCACTAGATTTAAACCACAACTCCTTACTGCTGCTCAAATTCCACAAAGCTCTTATGATAACATGGTCATATAATGCCAAATATTTCTATATTCTTTTCAGCAGGGAATGTATCACCACGGTCAGAGTTCAGAGTTGTGCTGCTGGGATACAGAGCATCTGGGAAGAGTTCATCAGGAAACACCATCTTGGGCAGAGAGGGGTTTGACCTGAAGAGAAGAACAGCTCAGTGTGTGAAGAGACAGGGAGAAGTAGCAGGCAGACAGGTCACTGTAGTCGAGGCTCCAGGATGGTGGAGTAGCTACAACCTCAAAGACACTCCTGAGCTCACTAAACAGGAGATTGTTCTCAGTGTGTCTCTGTGTCTTCCAGGACCTCACATTATCTTACTGCTTATAAAAGTACCGGTAGCTAATTCTTACACGCAGGATGTCATTAGAAACATCCAAGAACATCTGGAGATTCTCAGTGACAGAATTTGGAGTCACACCATGGTGCTGTTTACCTGTGGAGACTGGCTGGGAGACACAACCATTGAGCAGTACATTGAAGTACAGTGAAGAACACCTCAGATATCTGGTAGAGAAATGTGGAAACAGATATCATGTTCTCAACAATGAGGACAAAAGTGATAGAACACAGATCACAGAGCTGATGGAGAAGATGGAGGAAATTATCGCTGGAAACGGAAGCTGTCATTATGAGATGGACAGAAAGAGACTGGAGGAAGTAAAGGAGAGGAGGGAGAGAGCAACAGAGAGACTTATGAAGGTGGAGAGGCAAAGACAACACCTGCAGTCACTGAAGTGTGAGTATTTAACATCTTCATCTATAGCTTATGAAACATTGAATCAAATATATCATAATATTAATTCTTATGGCCATGGAAGAAATTAGTAAAATAGTAAAATTAGTGAAAATGAAGCAACACTGTGCATTTGCTTTACACTTGATAGGCTAGTTTTTTTTCCCTGTTATTTTTGGTTTCATCTTCAAATTAATTTTGATATCATGTGCATCACATGTAAACACATGTGCTGTTCCCACTAACAATCCAGGATGTCCACTATAGTTCTGTGTTCCGGGGCGTAAGTCCCCGTGAAAATGAAAGAAAAGTTTACACATCAGGCCATTGTCAGCTGTATCGCCAAAGATGCACCAACATTTAGCAGTGCCAGTGGGGCTGGAAGTGGTGTGTACAAGGTGTACATGCACTTTAGGTGGTCAGCTCACTAGATTTAAACCACAACTCCTTACTGCTGCTCAAAGTCCACAAAGCTCTTAAGATAACATGGTCATATAATGTCAAATATATTTATATATTATTTTCAGCAGGGAATTCATCCACATGGTCAGAGTTTAGAGTTGTGCTGCTCGGAAACAGAGGATCTGGGAAGAGTTCATCGGGAAACACCATCTTGGGCAGAGAGGAGTTTGACCCTGATGTGAGAACACTGCAGTGTGTGAAGAGACAGGGAGAAGTAGCAGGCAGACAGGTCACTGTAGTCGAGGCTCCAGGATGGTGGAAGAATATCAGTCTCATAGACACTCCTGAGCTCACTAAACAGGAGATTGTGCTCAGTGTATCGCTGTGTCCTCCAGGACCACATGCTGTCCTACTTGTCATAAATATTGATGATTACTTTACAATTGAAGAAAGAATAAATATTCAGGAACACCTGGAGCTTCTCGGTAGTGTTGTCTGGAGTCACACCATGGTGTTGTTTACCTATGGAGACTGGCTGGGAGACACAACCATTGAGCAGTACATTGAGAGTGAAGAGGCACTGCAGTCTCTAGTAGAGAAATGTGGGAACAGATATCATGTCTTCAACAATCAGAACAGAGATGACAATCAGGTCACACAGATGCTGGAGAAGATTGAGGAGATGGTAGCAGGAAATGTTGGACATCATCTTGAGGTTGACAAAACTATTCTACAGGAGGTGGAGAAGAAGAGACGTGACCTCAGTACAAGAGTGGAACACAGAGAGACAAATGCTTACAAACAGGAGGCTATATTTAAATATGTCATGGGTGAGTTGTTTTTTAGACAAATGAACAGACATGATTAGTTTTTTTGTTATTATTGAAATACTGTATGCATGACATTATGAGAATGTGAATTATGAGTACAGTGCAGTAAAAACATATATGGTGATATTCATGCCATGTCATCATCATATGTTAACACCAGAGCTAGTGATCGGAGCGAGCGAGGAGTGAAGCGGATGGAATTTTATTAGAGCGCGGAGCGCTTTTTGATTTGGACGCTGGAGCGGCCGCTCTGTTCCGCCTCCAGAGTCTGAGGCATGCCCAAATCCACCCAGAATTAATTTCTTCCTAATAAAACCAAGTCAGTTAAAGGGAAATTCCGGTATTTAGCACTTTGAGTCCCTTTTCTGTTTTTTTTTGGATGAACTAGAGTGGACACCTACATTTTGGCGATTGGTCCTGTCTTGACTTTTCTGACGTGTTTTGAATCTCCCTTTTACTGCTTCAGAGTGGCTGCAACAGGCAGGCACAAACATGTCCTAAAACAACCCTTAACGTTCGTTTTCAAAACTGTGCAACTCACCGAGTGGTAAGTGGTGTTCGTTGATTATTAAAATCAAATATATCGGCGCAATGTATGATTTCCAGCCGTCTTATTTGCTATTGTGGAACTATTTTTTCAGACACCTCACAACTGCGTATAAACCTCTGCTCAATATTTGAGCCTGAAGCATAGACGGTGGCGCAGTAATATCAACGTGCAATGAGTCTTCAGTCTTCAACAGAAATCAATGGGATTTTACAAAATGAAACTGCATGTATTTCGCTATGCTACTTGTTTTGGAGCATCAACGAACACCACTAACCACTCGGTGAGTTGCACAGTTTTGAAAAGATAGATAGATAGATAGATACTTTATTGATCCCCAGGGGAAATTCAAAACGAACGTTAAGGGTTGTTTTAGGACATGTTTGTGCATGCCTGTTTCAGCCACTCTGAAGTAGTCAAAGGCGATTCAAAACGAGTCAGAAAAGTCGAGACAGGACCCTTCGTCAAAATTTCGGTGTCCACCACTCTAGTTCATCCAAAACAAACCAGAAAAGAGACTCAAAGTGCTAAATACCGGAATTTTCCTGTAAATTAAAAAAATTGGCCATTGTAAGCTCGTTGATGGGGATGGAGTTCGCTAAATATTTTAGAAAGGAAGTCATACAAGTGTACTATTCCTACAAAACAACTAGATGCTAACAATGTAGAGCAAGAACAACCATGTGATGACACTACTTCAGTGAGTAAAGATTCATTTTATAATCTAAGAAGACACATTTCGCGGAAACATGAGAATGTGCTACGGAAACACGCAGAGCTAAGAAAAACGTGAGCAATTTGAATATGCTTCATATCAAGTAGAAGGCTAAAGTATTGTGTATTGACATTGCCAAGATTGTTCTTTTAAAATAAATGTTCTATGAGTGAAATATATTGGCGTTGCTAGTTCTTTGGGTTTTAAGTTTTCTGTTTAAGGTGACAGTTCGGCTTGTAGATAGTAAATTGTATGTCTCCCTCTTTTATATTGGAGTGAGCATCAAACGATTTCACTGGAGAAATTTTAAGTGAAGTAGGGAGCGAAATTGAGCAGAGGAGCAGCTGAGTGAACAGCCGCCTGAGCGAGGAACAGGATATTAGCACGTAGCTCAGCTCCACTCACCAGCTCTGGTTAACACACACACACAGACAATGTGTGTGTGTGTGTGTCATCATCATATGTTAACACTGTGTGTCGACGGGTGTGTGCGTGCATTTGTGGACATTAATGAATTAATCAATTGTTTTACAGGTGAACTACAGCCTCTCTCTGGGATTAAGGTGATGCTCCTGCAGTATGTTGAGCAGTTCACTTCAGAAGAAGACACAGACAGTGACAGAGGAGAGATGGCAGAAGGAGTAATGCTTCAGTGTGAGGAGGAAATCAGGGGAGGTCGAGAGATCACTAGTGTTAACATGACACCAAGTAAGAGAACTCTAGAAGAGACTAAAGCAGAATTGGTGTCACTGTGTGATCCTGGTCCACATGCTTTTGTACTGAGAGTCGACACTGATCTTCACTTCACTGAGAGAAGAAGGAGACAATTCCAGACACATCTGGGGCTTCTTGGGGACAGAGTTTGGGATCACGCCATAGTGATGTTTGACTCCTCTGATGACCAGTCGGTAGATAGGAACATTGAGGAGTACATTGAGAGTGAAGGAGAGGCCCTGCAGTGGCTGGTTGAGAAATGTGGGAACAGGTATGTTCACTGTACAGGTGAGGAGAGCTGGCCAGGTGTACTGAAGAAGGTTGATGAGTTAGTGGTTCTCAATGGAGGAAGCCATTTCCAGTATGAGGAAAGGAGGACAAATGAGACCACAGCAGCAGACTGGAAGATGGAGGTGCAGCAGCTGGAGGAACTGAAGGAAGAGATTGAGCTGGCAAACAGCATTATGACTCCCCCCAATAGTAAGTCTAAATATGTTATGATCATGATGTTGACTTAAAGCAAAGTATTATTATTATTATTATTATTATTATTATTATTAGGTACTTCCCTCCATGAAAGAATAGGGCAAAAGGTCTGACATTTGTTCAGCTAGAAGTTGTGTATCAGTACTCTAGCATTTACATTGATATATACTGTAAGTGTTGATCCATTTTGCAAGTACAAATAAGATTTTTCAGTTCAGTAAAGTCATAAATGGTACAGTATGCATACAGTAGTAATATAAATATAAAAACTTTTGGACATTCACTGAAGTGTAAAAGGCAATCCCATATTTATCTTCAAATCTGACCATATTGTTGCTTAATGGTACTGAATATAATGATGGCTTACACAGATATGTAGACGTTTTTAAGATTGCATGTGTTTTATTTTCAGTGGGAGGAGATGGCAGGTCTGAAATAACCTCAGTAACATCAGCCTACCACACACACATCTCAGACACAGCATCTGAAGCCCCCTCAGAACAAGACTCTGTGATGTCAGCAGCTACCAGCTCTGGGATTGGTTCGCTAAGGTCTGGAAGACTGGATGGACGCAGGAAACGTAAAAGATCAGCAGAGGAGGAGAAAGTCAGCAGCTCAGAACAGAACAAGGGGAGAGTCCAGAAGAGGCCTCTGGAAGCTTCTGAAAAGATCACAGATTAGTTCATCTTCCTTAACTCTATCTTTCTCCTTTTCTCTCTTCTCTGCATTCTGTATAGACTATTTTTTACACTTTAAAAAATAATATAAAACAGGGAATACGTTACAGATGTATATGTTATGACCAGATTGGAGGAGGGCTAATACAGCCTGTAAAACAGTCAGATGGACAGCAGACAACGTGTTAAGATGGTGTGGGGCTGAGAGAGACAAGCTTATGCTGAAAAGTCCATTTTGTGTGGCATTGAAAAGTTGGATGGCCCAATATTTTCATCACATAACTCTGATATCTTATGATAAATTGTTATTTGAAAAGAGACAAGACATCTTTCGCTTTCTACTTGTCACTGTTGATTTATTGTTATCACTTATTAGAGCTTAGCTCTTGGATTAGATGTCTATTTGAAGAGTTTTGTTCCAAAACGCTATAAATCCATTTTGATTAATTTGAGTAAAAATGTGTTTTCTTAAGCAAGAAAGTGGCATGATGAAAACCACTATTTTCTGTTCCAAGCTTTCATATAGCATCTCAAGGTTATAATAACAAAATTCAAATCCAGATTTTAATATTTAAAGATTAATTTTAAAAACAGATAATTTTTTCTCAAATGCAATAAATACATGACATGCTTTTTCACAAAGTGCTATAAAAAAACATTGCATCAAAATAAAAGGTGTTTTTTTTTTATTGAAACTGTGCAAAATACAATAACAAACAACATAGTAAGTTGATCTACACGTGATGGTTTGGATCTGATCCTTTACAAGCTGTTTCTTGATTTGTGAAGCCCAAGACAAATTTCCTCTTGGGGACAATAAAGTATACTTTACTTACTTACTCATTTTTATCCACTTCATCTACAAATTGTGTACATATAAGTATTTTGAACAATATGTATGTGTAATCTGTAATCTAGGTCTATAATCTTATTTGTGTAATCTATATAATCTAGCCAATGTTTTTTTTTTTTTTTTTCAGTTAATGCTGTAGAGGTTATTTCACAATTGTATGTAGATGTTAATTTTTAATTGATGCATTATAATGTATCTAACAACAAAAAAAATAATGAAATTGGGGGCTTGTGGGTCCAAAGTTGTTCTCTTTGAAGGATGGGTCTGGGTCATCTACTGATCTGCACCGATTTGGTCCAAATGCTCCTCAGACCAAGCCTCACAACAATGTAGTTCTGAAAGCCTGTATGTGACAACCAATCAAAATCATTACAAATGTGAACAGTGATTTGGAAGTAATGGTAAATGTGAGCTATTCTTTAGTTGTCATGGAGCTTGATGTGAGTACTTGGCAAGATAACATCAAGCTAGCGACTAGGCTGTGCCCTGCCGCTGGTCTCATAGGACCCCTCATCATTGCTTGGTGTTGTATTTTGGTAGATCTTTCCCGATTTGAGTCCCAAAGTATTTCCGTTTGATACATTTGTGAGAACATTTTGTCTGTGTGATGCATAAAGCAACCAGCCACCTCCTACTGGACACGACTACGCTGGTTTGTCTCTACTGGTGCTGAAAGATTATCGCAACTACTGCCGGTCAGCTGATCCGAGCTAGTACTGAGAGGTTGGGACGGACACACACACATACACATACACACACAAATGCACACAAACGCACACACATCAGAGTGCAATATTTAATTCAGTACCAGACTATTATGAGCTTTAAAGACAGATTAGGTGTCATACCTCTTCATTGGTTTGAAATACTTTCCAGAATAATAAAAACATTTCCACAAGCCAGTTATTTAAGTTTTAAAAGTGATTCTGAATCTGATCTGATGATTCTGATGTGCAACAGAAATAACTTTTGCCGTGATATATTGTATTCGGTATGGTATATGCCCAATTTCCCATCTGTTTTTATCAATTAAATAACTTATGAATAACATTGGAATGTTCTTGGTCATCTTGTCTCTCCGTAAACATCACAACAATCTTTGTCCTTGTAGTCTGTCTTCAGAATGAGTTAGCAGCACGCATCTCGTTCACTTTACAAGCTTAAGTGAATTGTGGTTCTCCGTCCTCCGTCACGGCCTCCGTCAAAAAAGTTGCAAAATCTTCAACTTTTGCTGTACCAACGGACAGCAGCGCAAGGCACCAGCCAATCAAATTGCGGTTATGCTTCAAGGCATACACCATAGTGCACACCCCCGTCTGTCGGAAAAACCCACCGCCATGCAGTAACGCAATGCAACTGTGTGTGTGTCTAGGGTAAGTTGCAGTTCTTTTGGGGAAGCTGTCTGCAGTCCTCTGCATCATAATCCTGTGTCATATGGTCCCATTGAACCATTTCAAATAGGTTGCAGTGATGTGTCCTTGCAGTAGCACCAGTTATGAACCGCAAAAGAGAATGATAAACAACATCCAGTTTTTTTTTCAATGAAGATGCATGCATGTATATTATATCACCATAATCTAATATTCATAAGAAAGTACTGTGGACCAATCTTTTCCTTGCAGTGAAGGGGAAACATTTCTTTAGACAAAAATAAAAGCTTATCTTAGGTCTTAGAGACTCATGCAATAGTCTTGTCTTGACCATTAAGTCTTCAATAATGAAGTCATTAAACTCAATCAGTTCATTCTTCATACAATTATCATCTACCCACACAACACTGTCTCCTCTTAAATGTATGAGATGATATTTTGAGTCTCAGCACTAGATGGCAGTAGTGAGTCGCTGCACTGGCTGGTGTGGGCAATGGTGTGTACAGAGTAGAAGGAGTTGGGGGCTTTCTCATGTGTCTCCTTGTCTATCCTCCCTTCCTTCCTACCTCCCCCCGCCCGTCCTCCTGATTAATGTTGTCACGGAAACGAGGAAGGAACTATAGGAGGATGGAGGAATGAAGCCTGATGAACTGCACAATGAGACGTCCTCGACTGCGTAAGCGCCATTTGGAAAACGTGCGACGTCAGTGTAAGGGCGAATCCAAAAGACATGCAATTAGATGAATGAGATGTCCTCGATGACGTCGGGGTTTGAACGATTTCCGGGGGACGAGCTGGAGAATCGAGGAGACAGGCCGTATGCAAGAAGAGATTTGAGAAAACCCCATGTTCAGCCCAGATGACTGTGGAAGTGCACACACTGCAGATCTGAGATCATGATTCCTGAATCATGTCTTCATGCGTTTATTTAATTCATTCCATGTCCACTTATATTCATTCATTCAGCTGACGCTTTTGTCCAAAGTGACTTACAAAAGAATGGAGAACAATGAAGGTGCAGTCAGAACCTAATAGTGTAATAATGAGTATTACCTGCATCAGAAGTAGAATGAGCCGTGGCCTACTGGTTAGGGCTTCGGGCTTGTAACCGAAGGGTTGCTGGTTCAATCCCCCACCAGTAGAAAAAATGTGGGTGGGGGAAGTGGTTGAGCCCACATCCATAGCTGAAGTGCCCTTGAACGAGGCACCTAACCCCTCACTGCTCCCCGAGTGCCACAAGGCAGTTCACTGCTACGGTTTAGTGTGTGCTTCACCTCACTATATGTTTACTGTGTTCTTTGTGTGTATCACGGATGGGATAAATGCAGAGACCACATTCTAGTATATGCAAGTATACTTGGCCTTTAAACCTGATTTACATTTACATGAGTTCAGAGTCCAGTTAAGTCCAGTGACGTAGATGAAAGAGAGGGATGCGATAGAACAGGATGTCATGGTAACGGCAGGTTAAGTGTGCTGGGTTATTAGTGGTGGTGGGGGGAGGATCTCTTGGTAACGGCAGGTTAAGTGTGTTGGGTTATTAGTGGTGGTGGGGGGGATCTCTTGGTAAGGGCAGGTTAAGTGTGTTGGGTTGTTAGTGGTGGTAGGGGGAGAGGATCTCTTGGTAACGGCAGGTTAAGTGTGTTGGGTAGTTAGTGGTGGTAGGGGAGGAGGATCTCTTGGGCAGGTTAAGTGTGTTGGGTAGTTAGTGGTGGTAGGGGAGGAGGATCTCTTGGTAAGGGGCAGGTTAAGTGTGTTGGGTAGTTAGTGGTGGTAGGGGAGGAGGATCTCTTGGTAAGGGGCAGGTTAAGTGTGTTGGGTAGTTAGTGGTGGTGGTAGGGGAGGAGGATCTCTTGGTAAGGGGCAGGTTAAGTGTGTTGGGTAGTTAGTGGTGGTGGTAGGGGAGGAGGATCTCCTGGGCAGGTTAAGTGTGTTGGGTTGTTAGGGTGGTAGGGGGATCTCCAGACACAAGACTCAAAGAGGCCACGAGGTACCACTGTAGGTTGTAAAACCTTTAATGATGTTACAGGAACGCACCAAAGTTCACTCTGAACCTGCCAGTGTCATGTCCAGTCCTTGGTGACTGTCTCAAAGCTCTGAAATCACTGAGAGAGTAGAGGTAAGTGCAGTCTGTTTAATTCAAACTGAGAGCAACGTGTGAAATGTAGATTTCTTCAAAAGTATTTTGTGGGCCAGTGCTAAACTGGTATAGGCTTATTTGCGTCCGATGGGCTAGGACTGGATTTGTGCTCTTAGTTCCTCATCTACAGCAGCGGTTCACCATAAACAACACTGGAGTTCTGTTGTAGCCTTTTTGAAAATGGTATGAATCGTTAGTGTTTTGGTTTTAAATGTTTCAGCTTTACTTTTCATAAAAACTGTGTGAATACAGCAGTATGTGTATATTTCCATGACACAGATTCAATAAAGATTCATCTCTAGGTGGCAGTAAAGTATGACAGAGAGTGAAGCATTAAGCCCAGGATGGAATGGGCGGTGTGCCAGTTTGTAGGAGGGAAAGGCTGAGTCCAGATCAGCACTGCACTTGATGTTGTCTCTATTCTAATTTGTCACAAAATCAAACTGAAGTCATCTTATTGGATGTCCTGTGGCTTTACACATCAAAGCTCACAACAGAACAATTAACATTAAGACTAAAGTGGGAGATGTACTACTGTTTGTTGATTGTTATGCCCTCTTAGTCCTTCTTGATCTTAATGTAGCATTTGATACCAAACGATTGGAGGATTAAGTTGGTATACAGGGCCCAGTGTTGAAATGGTTCACATCCTATTTGAGCAGGGGCGGAGTGGGGCACCAAAATCCACCGGAAAAATTCTGACTACACCGGCCCCCCCTCCCCCCCAAACATGCACACACATCAATAGCACAAACAAAACATATAGTGCTAATGCAATACAACAAGCCAATCAACCACAAACCAGGCACTTTCAATAAATGTGTAAGGAACTAGATGCTAGCAACAGTGCAGTATAAAAACAGCTTTGTGGGTGGATGGAAATTTACAAGCGTCATGGAAGGATATATCTGGGTATCATAGCACTCCAATAGTTGCTGTATAAATTTAAAAAAGGCCTAGCCTACAGACAATGTCAACCTAATAACACAGGTAATTAAATAATTGAAAAAAACAGGCACTTTGAATAGGTTTGTAGGAGAACGATTAAAGTAGGCCTATATAAGCATACATATAGACAGTTCCAACGAGTTCCACAAACCATTTATCAGCCTAATTAGTCATTAGGCTAGGCCTAGGCTTCATATCAACATACTAGTGTGGCATGAGGGAGGCGAGAATTTTCGTAGCGACTACGCCACCTAGGGGGAGGGGGTAACCTACACCTAGGAACTATTCCAAATTAACCAGAACAATTGACTTTAATACAGGTTCGTACACACTCCAGAGCAGAGACGGGAATCCCATAAATAGTTATACTTTATTAATACAAAATTGACAGCCAGATAATGATAAGGCCAGAGGTCAGTCCAACCATAAGTCCACTGACCCAACACCACACTCCGCTGCGGGTGGAACTCCGAGGAGGGAAAAGGAGAGAGAGAGGGAGAGAGAGAGACAAACAAAGGTACAGGAGACAGGGCCTGGGGGCTTACCACAGCGAGGTGAGGACAGCTACCAGAAGAGGAGGATCCAACGTCACACACGCACACACGCACGCGAGCACACACACACACGTGAGGACACAGCAAGATCCAGAAGACTCCAATGGGCTCACAGGTAACATTCAATATACTATAGTATGTGTGATGGCTACTTATCTTTTGGCATTACACCGGTACGCTGGAGCTCGCAGCCACCAGACTGTAGGCCCGCTACCACCACAGGGTTCCACCTCCACTAAAGGAGAGTCTAGATTTAGTCACAAACACACACATATACACATAAAACCACTCCGAGACACACAAGGGGGCAAGGGAAGGAAAGGAAGCTTAGCAACCCCACGCTACTACCCCAACAGGCACAGCAAAGGAATAAATAAAAAAAACAAAAGACACTACAAACCACACATTCACAAGAGTTAAGGCATTAACATGGAGTAGGCACAGCCACCGAGACCTTTTCACCACAGCACATCAAACAAACAGACAAGACAAAACAATTAGACAAACAAGCAGACATACAGTAAATAGCAGGCAAGGTGGAATAGCATAGCAACCGCAGCCATAGCAGACATGCACCAAGCCAAGTAAAGCGGAGCAGCAGCAAACACAAGTTCAAAATAACCATAAACAATAGAAACAATATCAACCCCAAAAAATAACCAAAAGGTCATAAGAAGGCAAAACAGCAGCCGGACTGAGGCGTGGGTACACTGCACCTGTTGATAGCCAATTGCCCTGAGGACCGCTGGACATGAATCCAATACTACGTTCGGCGCTCCCAAACCAAAGCACACAGAGGCCCACTGCCCCTATTAGGGCCGACACTGGTTCCAGGCTAGCTGGCCTGAGCTAAACCGCAGTCTTGCTCAAAGCAAATTTGTCAGAAAACTGATTATACAGCGGAGGCGAGCCAAGACCACGTTGTCTTTCTCGTCCACAATCTCTCAGCGGCTAACAACACCGCCTGCACTTACGCCAAACAAGACCACGTTGTCTTTCTCGTGTAACTTGCGTTGTGTTTTACTGGTGATGCACTCGGAAACGATGATGGTAGATGAAGCAGGTTTATTTGTCTGCATGGGTCAGGAAATACAACATGAGGGAAGACAGTGAGATCTGGTCCGCCTGCAGCAGTTAACTTCTCTTCTGCTCTCAGACACAATTCTATTAGGCTACTACACTAAGTATCTAAGCATATTTCATTTCAGGTCCAGTATGAGGTGAGGTGTGTCAATAAAATAATACAAAATAAATTCCAAAAGGGAATAATGTGGCATAAAAACATGAGTGGGAATGTGTAAATGTATGTAACTGTATAAGTAAACTACTTATATATCTAATCTGTTGAAATCTGTTATATTTCTAATTAGATCTAATTATATTCTTACATGGGGGTGATCATCCAGTATGATAAAATAAATATAAACAGTAGAATATGCAAACATTCAATCAGAGAGTGAATTCGATATACCACATACAAATACAAACACTACTTCATCTATTTTCATTAGTAAACACGCAAAACAGCGCTCATAAAAAGGTAAACACTCCACTCTTGTGGTGATACAGCAGTACTGCATTTAGAACGCTACAAAGACGTTAATGGCTAGTCATTCTAGCTCGTGAATGCTAGCCATGCTACGAGTGAAACATAAAACATTCACGAAACATAAAATCAAAACAACAAATACAATTGGTTACCTGCATGGGTCAGGAAATACAACATGAGGGAAGACAGTGAGATCTGGTCCGCCTGAACAAAATAAATGTGATATTAAAATTTGCACTAAAGCCATACGATCGTGCTTCAAGGTCAACCGAAAATACAAAACCAAATAAAAGTTACAAGACAATACAAAACATCGCTGAAACGCGAGTTATGTGGATGAACATACATAATGATTTTAACAATAGATATAGGACATATATAATACAATTTATAACACTTTTAATGACTTTTAATGCGGACCCTCATTTGCCCAGCTTACCTGCAGCAGTTAACTTCTCTTCTGCTGCAGGACACCCACAATGCAACTACTGTACAGAATAATTCCAAAATAAAAGTCTTGACCCATTTAGCAGGATTTAACAATAACTATATTGAGCACTTTATTAACACCGTTACACTCGTCCACATTCTCTCAGCAGCTAACAACACCGCCTGCACTCACGCCAAACAATCAAGTCAGGTTCCGGGTGACAGAGGAACGCGAGTTCAGGAAGCTGCTGAGTTAAACCCGCCCACTGAGGCCAATCAAATCAGTCAACGCGTAGGCAGAGTCAGCTTGCCACACTAGCTTGTGCTAGTTTCAATAACGTCAATGCTTTAGCTCCGCTAACCTTTCTCTCTGCCTTCCATCCATATGTAAAACAGCAAACAACCACGCAAATCTGTCGACTGTCAAAACTCCTGTAATCGGTTCATTGGATAAACCAGAAACACATTACCCATTCCCAGGAGGCTTTGCTCCATTCTAGCCTAGGCTTACGTTAATTTAAGAACAAATTAAATTGTCTTTTTTTTTTTATTTGTGATGAAAGTTCTGTAACGCCTGAATAAGACAAAAATGAATTAAGATAAAACATTAAGACTAGCCTACACAAAAATCAGCATGGGTGAGATGAGTATGCAGGGTAACCAGGAGTGAGATATAGACAGTGAGCGAGTGGTATAAATATTTGTTGGACTTCTTAATCATGAAAGTGTAGATCCCGGAGATTTTCGGGGGAAATTTAAATGCATCTATCAAGTCGACGATCTCGTACGACTCACGCCCGCGATTAAATATCTATGGGTCGACCCGCACCGCGTAGACTCATCGGCCGGCCCACCGAGAAAACCCCCGATCGTCCCGATTGCCACTCCGCCCCTGTATTTGACTGATAGAACTTTATCAGTCAGAATGGGAAGCTATTATTCATTCCATTTTTATTTTCTTTATACATGTTCCCCCTCAGCTCCATCTTTGAGAAATACAATTTTCAGTGTCACATGTTATGCAGACGACACTCAATTGTACCTTCCAGCTACCTGTGATAGTGTGTGATCCCAGATAGCAAAATCAGATTGGCAGATAGCGGACCGCTGGTGGTATGCCGCCGGTGGCGTGCCACTTGTGGTCCGCCGTTGGACCACTATCTCTTTAAATTTAACTTGTCATGAATATTAAGAAAACGTAATAAAATAATATATGGAATATAACTATGGAATATGAACAAATTAAAAAGATTTTAGACCAATAGTCAGGGACGGATTAAACAGATTTGGCCCCCTGTGCACAATATCAAAAAAGGCCCCCCCTCCCCCTGACCGCGACGCACGCATGCGCGTTTGCGCAGGCACGTGAAGTGCGCGTGCAGCCAGCGCGTCTCTTTTTGCTGTGGCTGCACAGGCTGGTGCACAATTTCACACAATGCAAATGTAGTATGTCATATATTATCATACAGGCCCACACAGAAATGAATTCCAGCAGCTGTTTTTATTATTAGGCTGTAATCTCCCTTTGCTGTCCAAACAGTCTACAGCAGGGGTTCCCAACCTTTTTCATTAAATGGACCGGACAACAGTTGTCATATTTCCGACGGACCGGTAGCAGGGACGTTGATAGTATTTTGTGAGAGGTGGTGCTGATCATATTACTGGGGGTTCGGGGCTGTCTCCCCCGGGAAAAATTCGAAATTCTGGCTGTTAAATACACCCTTTTAACGCAGTTTGGAAGGGGCATACAAACTTTAACAGAGCAAGCAGGGCCCGTTTTCTGTCTGACTCAGGTGACGTGACATTAGCTACCTGCATGATAAGGTTTTCACCTCACTGCTGATTGACACTACCTTGCATGGAGACATATTTCATGTTAACACTGGAGATGTTAGTAAAACTATAGCGTTTGGTAAATGGAGATGCAGATCATCTCCCTAATTGATTTCTTTGCGCAACAGCCCACATTATGCGCTCACTCCAGCGAGACGAGTGAAATAAATGTAGGCTTATCTGTCATCGGCATCGCCATAGGCTATTTCAATTTGCTACGATAGGCTATAAGCAACTGCATACAACAAGTTGCTATTTATTAGGCTATCCAATCGCTATGCTGTTTTCATAAACATTGCAGGAATCCACTTCATTCACCTACCCAGGAGTGGTTCAGTTTGTCAGTTTCGCAAACAAATACACATTGAACTTTCGCAAACACACATACACATTGAATGAGCACTCATAGACTACCACATCCACCTAATGTTATGCCTCTATATTTTATGAATTAAGAAGTATTTATTGATCAGGAAAACATTTAGTTTATTTTTCTTTCGGTCCACGGTTCCATAACACCATTCAGTTGTGCCGCAAATTAACAGACAGACGCGCCGGGCATAATCTAGCCTAAATTTATGGCATTTTTTATTTATTTTTTAATCCGAGGGCCCCCATTGGCTCAGGGCCCCTGTGCACGTGCACACTTGGCACAAGCCATGACCCGTCCCTGCCAATAGTGGCAAAATATTGGGCAATTTGTCTGCAACCCGCCAGAATGATAGTTCCTCTCTTCGGCTTCCCCTCACACGTGAGCAGAGGCGATTCTAGAGTCTGTGGGGGCCCCAAGCAAAAATTCCAAAGGGGGCCCTACCGACAGTGTTATCACCATTATGTTATATCACCATTAGGTTATTATGTTAAATAATAAAAATACAAAAAGCGTATTATAAAAAATCTTATATTTTGACATGTATCTCACCACTGCAAGCTGGCAGCTCGACTTGCCTTACATGTGTGTGTAGAGCAGACTGTCCTGAATCTGGCAATATCAGACATATGTGGTGTGCGCCTTACAGAAATAAATGGCATTTCTTTTAATTTAGTGATGAAAAATGACCTTTCTGCGCTCCATATCTGTGACACGAACTGATCTGACCTGACTTGACCCGAGTTTGAGTGTTGGCCTGTGTGTGCCTATGGTGTCTGCACTCATAATGATTCTCTACAACAACTTTTTACTGCATTACCATGAACAAAGTAGAGGCAAAAAAGGGGTTTCTTTGTTGAACAAATTGGGATGCAATGTGAGCCTTGAATTGGATGCCATGCAGGAATTTGCTAGGATCTCAAAACCGGATTATGAACATGCTTTGCCATAGAGAAACACACGATAGCGTTGGATTAAACATGCTTTGCCACAAAAACAGACAAAAACCTGGGGTAAGTCCAGCTATATGAAGTTATTATTTTGCTGTCACTTCGTCTGTTTTATAACCCAGAAGGATGTAGGCTACTTGGTATCAAATGATAGCTCTGTGTCTCCTCTTTCATGACATGGCATATCTATCCGATCACGGGTCTGCGAGTAATTCAAACGAGAGTAATGGGTGTGCAGCGTTGGTTTGTGTACATGACGTTATTATTTTGCAGTCACTTCGTCTGTTTTTATAAACCAGAAGGATCGATATACATGGTACCAATGGATAGCCCTGTGCCCCCTCTTTCATCTGATATGCTTGCCATATCGATGCGATCACGGGTTCGCGAGTAATTCAAACGAGAGTAATGGGTGCGCAGGTGAACGCAGAGAAGTATAGACTGTAAATATGATGCAATTTGATTTCATTTCATGATTTTTTTTTATTTTCATACTTGATCGTACAGGCAGTGTGTAGTCTCTTTGGAAAGCCCCACTTCTGCTCTGTCATGCAATAAAGGTTTCATCTCGCTGCGATGAACAGTTCCGGAACAATGTAACAGAGAAGAAAGGGTGTGTTTTTTGACGCACTTTGCGTCAATCGGGTTCTAAGGGTTAATATAGCCTTGCATAGCCTACGTTCAGTTGTAGGCTATCTAAGCCAACTAAAGCTTGACTGAAATATTGTAAACATGTACCTTTAAAATGTATGGAAAGAGTGAAATCACCGATTAGTTTCGACGGGTTCTCGGCTTCTCGCATGTTTCTGCTGAAAAACTGCTAGTTTCATCCCGAGCTGCAAGTTATGAGCGCATTTAATTTTTTTTTATGTAGCCAGTCGCCTGCATTTAAAAAACGGGACATGCAACTTTGCGAAGTACCATGACTGGGAAAGGCTGGCAAGCAAGCCGCAGACAGATCAGGGGATTCACTTCCCTGTTAGGCCAGCAACACGCGCTGGAGAGATGCGTGTAGACATCAAACCATGGAACGAACACAAGTTTACCCGACTGCTGCTCCCGCTGTTCATTTTCGTGAAGTTTCTTCCGTTTTTCATGCTCTGAATGCTAATTCGGTTTCATGTTCATCTTCCTAATGTATGAGGCACTGTCCCTAGCTACATGTCTGTCACTAGCTTGACTCAAGGGGAGACGGGGCAGGGGGCCTTCATTAACTTGCGGGGCCCTACGCAACTTGCGTGTGCGTATAGCGCGTGTGAGAGGAAAAACCACCCTTGCAACTTTGGACCGGCAGGCCGACGGCCTCAGTGTCAGGAAGGAACGAGTGTAACAAATTGCTTAACTGCAGAGTTGCTCAATCATTCGTCATGACAGAGCAAAAAGAATCAGAAAGCGGAACAGGGAAGAGGAAAACAATAGGCTGACCGATTGAGGAGTGCCGTAAATCATATAGCCTACTCTGAGGCTGTACAGGGAGCTCTGCAGAGAAACCTGCGAGCAAAAATCGAGGAAACAGCGAAGAAATTGCCAAAACTGCATAGTTTCTCTTTAAGGGCAAAATCCATGTCCCATGTGAAATACCGAAAGGACATGTTTTGGTTTGTTTCACTTTTGATGTAGTTGTGTAATTGTCACTGTAGGTATGACACCTTCAGCGAAATGTGAGGTTTTTGGTAATAAGCAAAGCAAGTGTAAAAAGTAATTTTCCCATTTAGGCGAAAATTGACTCGCATTCATTTTGCACTCGCTCGTGATTGCCCCTAGGGGAACTATAGGTGAACTGCAACCAGTTTTGATACAGTGGGACTGAACCGTCTCTCCATAAACGGTCTGGTAGAGATCTTGGTGCGCCTGAAATCAAAAGTAATTTGTTATCGACATTTTTATAGGTTATTAAGTTTTGTAGACGTTTACATTATTCCAGCACATGATTCTAATAACAGCTTTCCCGTACTGGTAAGTAGGATAGGCCTATTTGATTCATAAAATAATTAAGGCTTTGATTTTAAAGACAGATTGCATCCGCACTTTTCTTTTCTGGAATGTTAGAAAACAAGTGTGCCATGGAACATGGTTAGCATCCGTTGATCCATTTGGTTAATTCGTTGCTTGTGTAACAAAACGGATCTTAACAGCAGCTTATCGATGCATTTTTGCTTTAGCCTACCATGAAACGGGAGTAGCCTAGCCTGCTTTCTGAAGGAGTGATTGTTTATCTATTATTGTGTCCGCACTCCGCTAGTCTTCTGGGAAAATAAATAAATAGCCTAAAAAAAACGTATAGGCTGTCTAAGCTTTCAGTTTTTCCCAGTTGCTTTGGCGCATTTCTCAGATCAGAATTCTCTGAAATTCTAAAAAAATGTTTGTTCAAACTCCGTCAGTATATTCCGGAATTGATACATTTTGTTTCATACTTATTATTTGTGATAACATAGGCTTATAATCAGTGGTGGAGGAAGTACTGAAACTCAGTACTTAAGTAAAAGTACAAATAAGCAGACAAATATTTACTTTAGTATAGACTAGATAGTTTTAAAGGAAAATTCCGGTATTTAGCACTCTGAGTCTGGTTTCTGGTTTGTTTTGGATGAACTAGAGTGGTGGACACCGAAATTTTGACGTTTGGTCCTGTCTCAACTTTTCTGACGTGCTTTGAATCGCCTTTGACTAGTCAGAGTGGCTGCCTACAGGCATGCTCAAGCATGTCCTAAAACAACCCTTAACGTTCGGTTTCAAATCTGTGCAACTCACCGAGTGGTTAGTGGTGTTCGTTGATGTTCCAAAACAAGTAGCATAGCGAAATACAGTTTCTGTCGTGTTTTATTTGGCATTTTGTAAAATCCCATTGATTTCTGTTGGAAGACTCATTGCACTTTGATATTACTGCGCCACCTTCTATGCTTCAGGCTCAAATATTGAGCGGAAGTTTATACGCGGTTGTGAGGTGTCTGAAAAAATAGTTCCACAATAGCAAATAAGACAGCTGGAAATCATACATTGCGCCGATATATTTTAATAATCAACGAACACCACTAACCACTCAGGCGGCGGGAACCTATTTTTGACCAGGGGTGACGATCAATACACCATTTTAGTGCAGTGTGCGGGTGATAGCGAGAAGTTTTAGAAAAGTCCTGGGCAGCCACAAATTCCAATGTTCCGCGACAGCACTCCGAGTCCACTGCGCCCACCCTAACCCCACAGAAGCGCACTTGACATCGTTAGCCTATTTCAGTATAGCTAAGGAAAATTACTTTTCTGATCGTCAAAACCACACCAGAGATGTTAGGCTTTAAATATAGGCTAATAATCAGGCTGCAATGATCTCGCAAATAATTTCTGAATAGCCTAAAGTGTGTCGTCTCCACAGCAAGTGTCCTAATCATTTCTATCTTAGCGACTAGGGTAAATGATTTCACTATACATTTATTCATTTTGCAAAACTGTAAAACACAATTAAAGTTTTTTTCAGCTTATCCATGCTTTTTTGAACATGTAAATCGCATAGAATATGTAGACCTATATCAACCGCAGATCGCTATCACATAGGCCTAGCTGAAACCACGCTACTGTTCTTACAGTAACTGACTCACGTTCACGTTGATCTCTATAACTGTTCATTTTTAGTAGCCTATATTCGAACCTATCCATAACCCTTTTTTGTTATTTGACTCATCATTTCACATACAAAAATATAAATAATGTCAGACAGCGAATTAGTAATTATTTAAACATGTATATAATATTTTTTTAAAAGTCTATCTCCTGCCAGCAGGGGGTGCTGCAGCACCCTCAGCACCCCCCTTCCCGCGCCCTTGTAACCACTCGGTGAGATGCACAGTTTTGAAAATGAACTCAAAGTGCTAAATACTGGAATTTACCTTTAAGCTAATTGTGCTCACTTGTGGCCCAGTTTACATTCTGACTTACAATTCTAGAGACTGTAATTCTGGTTATCTACTTTTGTACTCATGACCTTATGCATGTCAAGCTGTAAATATGCATGACATGTTTAAAAGTCATAATTGTATGTAGTACTACATGCACTGGACCATGAATATGCCACCCAAAAAACAAACACCTAAATAGCATAAATTAACTCCACGTGGGTATCGAACCACGAATAAATTGAACCGTTTGCTTGATAATCAAAGGTTAGGCTGTGGCCGCCCTTACCTGAAGTGTCTGTAGAGGCACATGATCGTCAGCAAATAAATCAAATAAAAATACACACATATTGCACACTGCCCTCTCCCCACATACACAGCACACTATCCCATCTCCCCTGTCATCCCCCCAACACACACACCAAGACCCCTGGCAGTTGGGTTAGCCCCTTGAGCCGTGGATCTGCCCAAGGTTTCTTCCTTGGTAAGGGAGTTTTTCCTTGCCCCTGTTGCTCTTGGGTGCTCCTTGTTGGTGCCCCCCACCCAATCCCAATCCTCCCCCACCTTTTTTATGCAGCCCTTGCCACTTAATCTACTAAACCCCTCTTCTACTGCACTTTTTACCCCCCCCCCCCCATTAATGCACAAATAGGCTGACACCAGTTTTTCGGCCAGCGGTTCTATAATTGTCAATTCATTTGTGCCGCAAATGATCAGCAGACTTGTGACAGAAGCATGGGCATAGCCTGTAACTTCGTTGATCCGCGGACTAGCAATCTCATCGGAGAGGAGCCCCTAACGCTGCAGATAAGAGACAGAAAGGCACAGAACACAGTTGCATGTACAGTGTAGCCATATGGGTCTGGTGAATATAGCCTACCGAATGCAGATGGCTAAACTCACGCTTTGCCTGGTCTAGACGAGAAATTGTTTCAAAGATTTAGAAGCTGGGCATATAGCGCTCCAGGATCTTTGGTAGCAACCCCGCCCCCTGGTAAAACAAACATGTTTGTCAGAGAGAAAAAAAAACTGATCATAAATTGTAACGTAAAAAGGAACGATGGTGTTGTAGAAATGTAGCGGAGTAAAAGTACAGATAATTGCTGTAAAATGTAACGAAGTAAGTCAAAAGTATGCACTATAGATTCTACTTAAGTAAAGTACAAATACATGGAAAATTTACTTAAGTACAGTAACAAAGTATTTGTACTTCGTTACATTCCACCACTGCTTATAATGCATGCTTTCGCTGGTCCTTTTCTTTACAAAGTTAAAAAGTTGTGCTGCTTACAGACCACGGTGTCTGCTTGGTTAGGCCTACTCATTGTAAACTTGTGTAGCCTACAGAGAGGTAACGAGGGTTGTTTCTCAATAAGACACATTTGCCAAAGCATGTTGTCTTAAATGTATAGTGTACACTTTTTTCCCAGAAATATTGTAGGATTGGTTTCGAAATGTAGCAGGATGGGCACTGGAAGAGAAAATATCTTCTCATAGGTAGGCTGTGTCAACACCTAAGGCATTATGTCAATGGCAGCCTTTGACTAAACCCCTTTAAAAAATGTCTTTAATCCTGACTGCCCTCCAATATTTTTGGCGACCCCCAGATTAAGAACCACTGGCCTAGAGGATAATTAGAGTACAATTGTCACAGCCCACAGACTCAAGATAGGGAGGTAGAGTTCCAACAAGATAGTCTTTATTTCAAAGGTAAACCAGAAGTGGGTTGTCAAACCCAGGCCAGTAACAAACAGAAGCTCCAAAGAGTCCAAAACACAGAAGAACAGTGAACTTCAGTAAAAGTCCCAAAACACAGAAGATCGACTTAACTAACTCCGGGGGTGACTCGAGGGGTCCGATCAGGAGGACGCTGGAACAGGCGAGGAGAATCCAGGATGAGTACTCCTTGGGTGAGTCAGGCTGGTGGCTAGCACTGTGGTGTCATCTCTGACGAGGCCAGACAAAGACTGAGGGGAGACTGGGGTTTAAGTAGGGAGTGAGGCTGATTGGGAACATGTGCAGGTCATTAGTAAACTGGGGAGTGTGAACGAGTGAGGGGAGCTTCAGGAGAGTGAGCAGTGGGTGTGGCTGGAACAGAACCTGGTGTGACTGTGACAACAATAAATAGAATGCACTTTTTTTCAGAAAGATTGTTCAAGTACATTAGCCTAGAGAATAATTTAGAGTTTCATACTGTTCAAACACAACGCACAACATACACCCACTAGTGGCATCTGAGACGCGTCAAGTGACGCCAAAGTTTAGAACTCACTACCGGTGTTGGCAACTGGCTCCCATGTTAACTGGCTGCGTTGATGACGTTTCATGATCAAACAAACACAAATATGCATGACATGTTTAAAAGTCATAATTGTATGTATACTACATGCATTGGACCATGAATATGCCACCCAAAAAACAAACACCTAAATAGCATAAATTAACTCCACGTGGGTATCGAACCACGAATAAATTGAACCGTTTGCTTGATAATCAAAGGTTAGGCTGTGGCCGCCCTTACCTGAAGTGTCTGTAGAGGCACATGATCGTCAGCAAATAAATCAAATAAAAATGTGTTGCCTAATTGTGTATCCTTTTGTCCAGCCTATTCTTTGAAGAATTCAGTTCATGAAACACAGGCATTGAAACGCACACTGCAATAGGCAGGAGAAGTCTATGTGTTCATATTTTACAGAAATTTTGCGCACAGGGAGGGTCAAAACTCTTAGGCTTATAGTCTATTAACGTTCATGTTGCTGACATGTAAATGGGTAAACATGGGTTTGATGTTTTCTTTTGACACTTTATTTCTCAATTGGTAAATTGGCGCTTCTCCTGTGGCGCAACAGGTTATTGCCTATCACAGGTGTTTTTTTTTTCAATTATTATTTATTTATTTTCAGACCAGCAACACGTCCTTGATTTAGGCTACAGATAGACTAGGTGACCACAGAGAGCCTGACCAGCAGTCAGTGAAATGTTTAAAAACTTAACCATGATACTTTGAAGACCTACTGGCTTGGCCAACTGCTGTAGCAAGACACTCCGTAGGTAGCCATGATCAGCCGTGTTAACTTGCTACAATCAGCTGACCTCTTCTAATTGTATAGCCTAAGTGAGTAAGTAATTTTACTAAGTATACTAACTAACTATACTAAAATTACTAAGTAAATTTACTAAGTAAATTTCGCTATGACTTCACTATATCAGCTGGTTCATGGTGCAAGTACGTAGATGAATGGTTATCATGTAAGAGATTTCATTTAGGAAGCAGGTTCGATACCCATGTGGAGTTATTATTAGGCTATTTAGGTATGTATTTTTTTGGTGGCATGTTCATGGTCCAGTGCATGTAGCGTACTGCAGACAATTTTATCATTTAAATATGTCATGCATATTTGCATTTGTTCGTCTCCAGTTTCCATCAGAAAGTGACAAATCTGCAAGCGGCCACATCTGTCAAAGAAACGTCACCAACGCAGCCAGTTAACATGCCATGTAACACCGGTGTTTGATTGCGTCGATACCTGATGGTGCATTCATGACATCTGGGAGTATTAGGAACCGCCCCCGTGATGATGTTGTTTCTCCGACTGCGAGCTGTACTGTGCAGTTGCAATGTGTGAAGAACATGGATGACACAACATAAGTTTAGACATACGCTCATTAATCTTAAATACATTTGCTTAAAAGTAATGGGACGTATGATTTTACATTTTGACTTATATCCATCACTTGAATCCTGACCTTAGCACTGCTGCACAAAGCCCCCTCTGTTCTGGCTGACTGTCTGTTAAATGTCACGTATGCTTCTAGTTTTTACATGTAGCTGTTTCCACCCACAACCCAGAATCCCAAATCCATGTAGTTTTCCATAGCAGGCTTGCTAACATGTTGATGTATGACGTTAGTTACTTAGGGATAACAAATGAAGGTAGCCCAGCCCCAGAGCTGTTCGGAGATACTGTTGCGTTGTGTTGCGTGAGACATATCTCAAAAAGGCTCTGAGGTAGCCAAGGTGCCAGACGAACCAACTTAGTTTCTCCATGACAACCCACGAGAGCCTCGAGTCTTAAGGGGAGGCAGAGGGTGGAAACAACGCTCTACAATATTTTTTATTTTGGATTGCAATACCCCGTAATACCTTATAGGAAAGACAATAATTGTGATTAATCAAACTTGAATCTTGAATCCTGACTTGAACACTGCTGCACAAAGCCCCCTACTGGTCCCTGCCGCCACTCTGTTCTGGCTCTTTCTGTTCTGGCTGACTGACAAATGTCACGTATGCTTTTGCTTTTTGCATGTAGCCGTTTCCACCCACAACCCACAATCAGGAACTTGCACATCGACAACAGGTCTTGTTTTCACTTGCGTTTCCTGACAAATGTCACATACATTGTTCTCAGAAACTGTTCACATGTGACTATACCCAGGTAACACACCCATCTGGGGCCCAGCTAATTTTGTCCTTAGTTTCCATGGTGGCCCTACATGGGTTAGCCCAGACAACATATCAAGTGCAACAATCATCTGTTTGGGTACCACTGTTTCCTTCTACTACACTTTGATATGTAATTATAACATATATGTAATCCTCTAGTAATAGTAATCATTGATGCCATATTAATTCCTACATAAGGTCTCCTCTACACTGTAGCTTCAATGTTATCCCTCATTTTTGTAAGTCTGCTAAATGAATAAGTGTAAAATATTTAGTGCAACCTGTCTGCAGCTATGAGGGAGGGCAGTAGGGGTGGGGGAGACACCACTCTGAAATATTTGCCCTCCATTTTAAAGCTTGTTGTGACAAATGCTACCCATAACTATTAAACACCATTATATATATAAATAATAATAATACAATTTATTTATATAGCACTTTTCAAGCACAAAGTGCTCTACAGACAAACAAACAAACAAAACAAAGCAAAAAACAAAACAATAGTAATGATAACAACAATAATAATAATAATAATAGTAATAATAATAATAATAATAATAAAAATGATAAAATAGTAAACTACAAACACAAACTTAACTAAATATATATAAAAAAGGAAATAGAAAAGGTATACAGTATAGTACCCAAGACAAAATAAACAAACAGAAATGATAATAATGATAATAAATTAGCAGAGACATGAGTGGAATCATTCACTATTTAAGGAAAGCAATTTTATATAAGTGAGTCTTTAGACTAGATTTGAAAAAACATTTGCCACTGATGGTGCAGATTTGATGTTATAAGGGAGGCTGTTCCAAAGCTTGGGTGCTTTAACTGCAAATGATCGGTCACCCCTAGTTGACAGTTTACTTTCTGGAACAACTAAAAGTCCCAGGCTGGAGGATCTGAGGGGCCGAGCTGGACAGTAGGGGGTTAATAAATCTGTTAAGTAGTCAGGTGCCAAACCATGTAATGCTTTATAGGTAATAAGGAGGATTTTTTGGCAACCAGTGAAGATTGGCCAGAACTGGGGTGATGTGTTCCCTAAATTTAGACTTTGTCAAAAGTCTGGCTGCTGAATTCTGAACAGTTTGTAAACGAGAGATGGAATGACGATTTAAACAGGTGAATAAGGCGTTGCAGTAATCAAGTCTAGATGAGACAAATGCATGTATAATTCTCTCTGTGTCCTTTAAAGAAAGCATTGATCTGATTTTAGAAATGTTTCTCAGTTGATAATAACAGGACTGCACAAGGAGTTTTACATGCTAATAAAATATAACCCCTAAGTTTCAGTAGTCTCAGTAGTAGTCAGGGCCAATGAAAAGGACTTCTGTTTTGTCAGAGTTAAGCTGTAGGAAATTCTGAGACATCCAGTCTTTCACATCAGCTATGCAATCCTGCAGTACAGTTAGCTTGTTAAGCATGTTTGGTTTGACTGAGATGTACAGCTGTGTGTCATCAGCATAGCAGTGAAATGATATGTTATGGCGGCGAATTATGTGGCCTAGAGGTAACATATACAGGGAAAACAATATTGGTCCTAAAATTGAACCTTGGGGAACACCGCAAGTAATAGCTGAGGTAGAGGAAGTACAATTACCTATTGAAACAAAAAATGTCCTGTTGGACAAATAGGATATGAACCAGTCCAAAGCAGGACCTGTTATGCCAACCCATTCTCTTAGTCTTCTAATTAAAATAGCATGATCAATGGTATCAAAAGCAGCGGTGAGATCCAGCAACACCAAAACAGAGTGCTCACCAGAATCAGCTGCCATTAGTAGATCGTTAGTTACCCTGATAAGAGCAGTTTCAGTGCTATGCATAGGACGAAAACCTGACTGAAATTTCTCCAGGATGCTATTGCCCTTTAACACTTCAGAAAGTTGCATCAAGACCACCTTTTCCAGAATTTTGGAGATAAAGGTCAATTTAGAGATTGGACGAAAGTTTTTTTAGAATGGAAGGATCAAGGCCAGGTTTTTTTAGGAGGGGCTGGACACTGGCTGTCTTGAAAAGGTCAGGGACACACCCTGAGGAAAGAGAATTATTTAAGATTGACAGCAGACTAGGGCCTATAGCACTAAACACTTTTTTGAGAAGAGTGGCTGGTAAAATGTCTAAAGGACTAGATGAAAGATTCATTGCTGCAACAATGTCAGTGAGAGTCTGTATAGAGATAGGTCTAAAACAGCTCAGGTTATTAGGGCAAGAAGGGGGGCATGGAACATTAGCAAGAGACATCGGAGATGGGATATTTGACCTAATATTATTAGCAATCTTATCAATAAAAAATGATAAAAACGTTTCACACTCATCAGCAGAGGATGCCAATACAGTGGCGGGAGTAGGATTCAGGAGGCGATCAATAGTATTGAACAGGAATCTAGAATTGTTTCCATTGTTAGCAATAAGGTTTGAAAAATACTGTGATCTGGCATCTTTGACTGCTTTGTTAAAGGAGGAAGTTAGTTCTTTCAAATATTGGTAATGAACCAGAAGCTTTGTGGCTTTCCATTTGCGTTCAGTTCTCCTACACAGTCTTTTGAGGCTACGTATTTCATTAGTGATCCAGGGAGATTTGTTAACAATATGTTTCCTTTTAGTTTTAAGAGGAGCTACAGTATCTAGTATGGTGGTGCATAACTCATTAAATGTGTTAAGCATGTCATCTGTATCTTGTAACCCACCAGCATCAGGCATGGTATCACTAAGTTTGTTAAACAAAGAAGAGAAATTACAGGTAGTGTGATCATTGAAACTGCGAAAACTAACAATGTGTGTGCGAGGTGCAACAGCAACTGGGAGAACACTGTCAAAGATGACAGTGGTGGTCTGACACCAATAGGTCTTTCACTAAAACATTGTTCAGCTCTAAGCCAAGAGAAAAAACTAAATCTACAGTATGCCCATGTTTGTGAGTTGGTTCTAACACATGCTGTAGTAAATTAAAAGATTCTGTAATATTAGAGAATTCAGCTGAGTAACAATTTGTGGAATCATCAATATGAATATTAAAATCTCCAACAATAATAATCTTATCATAGTTGAGAATGACAGAAGATAAAAAATCTGAGAATTCCATTAAAAATGCTGCCATGCAATGTTTAGGGGCTCGATAAACAACAATGCAGAGCACAGGGACATCACAGATTAATTTGAACATAAAAACCTCAAAAGTTGAGAAACTGTCAGTGGCAGATGGGCAACATTTAAAACAATCCTTATATACAACTGCTAAACCTCCTCCACGGCCACAAACTCTAGGAGAGCTAAAGAAGTTATAACTGGGAGGGCAAAGTTCCCCTAATTGGCTATGCTCACCCACCTTTAACCAAGTCTTAGTTAAAAAGAAAAAATCAAGGTTAGAAGACAGAATAAAATCATTCATAGTGAATGTCTTACTAGATAAAGATCTCACGTTGAACAGTGCCATTTTAAGAGCCTGTGAATTGTTCTGAGTTGATGTACCAAGGTGTGAGGCGTCACGTGATCTGGTGGATGTAGTAGCAATGTTCAAATCACGTGCTCTCACTGAAGCAGAACTTTTAACAGGATGAGCGGCAACAGTCTGGATGTTGATCAACAGCAAAGTTGATCAGGTGTCACTTTACTGCCGGGCGTACAGGCGATAGCGGGAGCGGACTGCTCTAGAAATCCGCGTTGTTTTGGCAAGAGATCCTGTGGAGATGATGATGTTCTCAGAGGGATGCTTTCCTCTGTCGCTCGGGTGATGAGAGAGCGACGTGCGCAGGTAGCCTTTCCACTGGAGGATCCCCGCTGCCCGGCAAAGGTGGATCACCTCATTGCTGATGGGGTCGGTGGAGGTGAACTGTCGAAGTTCAAGGGGTGTGTACTGAAAGCCCCCCATAGCCGAAACACAAACTCTGACACAGGTTGATTATGCTGCCATGTTGTCCATTAAACACCATTATGCTGCCATGTTGTCCATTAAATACCATTATGCTGCCATGTTGTTCATTAAACACCATTATGCTGTCATGTTGTCCATTAAACACCATCATGCTGCCATGTTGTCCTCTTTCAGTGTGAATGCGGTCAGGACATCTGAGGGATCTGAGTAAAACTGAAGAAATGGCTGCAGGGGGATCATCTACTGGTGAGTCCATCACTCTGATAACCTAATGGAACATGTCCATCACTCTGATACCCTAGTGGAACATGTCCATCACTCTGATACCCTAATGGAACATGTGTATTTGTTTTCAAGTTATTTTTCCTGTCGTGAATAGTTGATACGGCAGTGAATTTATTATTGTTTCATTACTATTTTACAAATATGTCTGGGTAGCTCAAGTATTTTCTAAAAGCTTAACAGTGTGTGTTGTCTCCCTGTGTTGTCTCGTGACCAGGTGATATCCCCAATCTCTCCGACTTGAGGATTGTGCTGCTGGGGAACAGAGAAGCTGGGAAAAGTTCAGCAGGAAACACCATCCTGGGCAGAGAGGAGTTTGACCCTGATGTGAGAACACTGCAGTGTGTGAAGAGACAGGGAGAGGTAGCAGGGAGACAGGTCACTGTGGTGGACACTCCTGGATGGATGAAATATAGTGAACATTTTTACAAGGACTCTCCTAACCTCCAGAAACAGGAGATTGTTCTCAGTGTGACTCTTTGTCCTCCAGGACCTCATGCCTTTCTGCTGGTCATCCATGAGAACATGACCTTCACAGATGCAGAGAGAAACGCCACATCAAACCACCTGTGTCTTCTGGGCCATGGAGCCTGGAAACACTCTCTAGTTCTGTTCATTCAGGAGACTCCTGCAGAAGTGAAAACCTTTGAGGTCAAAGGGAGAATGCTCCAGCAGCTTGTAGAGAGATGTGAGAACAGATATCATGTCCTCAATATGAAGAACAAGGATGATACACAAGTCACAGAGCTGCTGGAGAAGATAGAAGAGATGGTGGCAGGAAACAGTGGTCGTCACTATGAAATAAACAGAGAAATATTACAGAAGGTTGAAGAGAAGAGGGCAGAAGAAGAGAGGAGAGCAGAGGAGAGAAGAAATAAACTCCAGAGACAGGGTGAGTGAAATTATGTCATACATAAATCTAATAAATAATTTTATTTTTAGAGTCTGTGCTGCTAAACTCAATAGTCAAAGGAAAGAGTCAGATTGTCAGATTGATAGATTTTCTTGAATTTCCCCTAGGGATCAATAAAGTATCTATCTATCTATCTATCTATCTATCTATCCAAAGAATGTACATCATAACTTAATTTATGACATAACACGTTGTTAGATTTTTGTGTGACTTGATCATTCAAGATTACGTTTTACAATTCTACAGATACAAAGGTGTAAATCAGACGTAAACACACACACACACACACACACACACACAGAAACAATCTTATTAGGGAAAATTCATATTCTGTACAGACATGGAAAGTTGGAGTCTTTATGATAAAACGTACACAGGTGTCACTAGTCTTCTCCCAAATGCATCCCTATGTTACAGTGAAAGACCTCTTGTGACCTGCAGGTTGTGTTGAGTAATTTAAATCAACACACACACACTCTGAAGTTCTTCATTTACTCCTGCAGGAGGTGTACAGCTTCCAGATCTCAGAATTGTGCTGCTGGGATTTAAAGATGCTGGAAAGAGTTCATCAGGAAACACCATCCTGGGCAGAGAGGAGTTTCAGCCTGGACAGAGATCTGCTGCTTGTGTGAAGAGACAGGGAGAGGTAGCAGGCAGACAGGTCACTGTGGTGGAGGTTCCAGGATGGCACAGTTATTGTGAGGTTGATAGTTGTACTGAAATGACCAAAAGAGCTATTCAGCTTAGTCCAGGTTTGTGCAGCCAGGGTCCGCATGTGTTCCTGATGGTCACACGAGCAGACATATCATTTACTGAAGCACAGAGAAGATCAGCCCAGCAACACTTGGACCTTCTTAATGAGAAAGTCTGGAGTCACACCATAGTGCTGTTCACCCATGGAGACTGGCTGGGAGACACAACCATTGAGCAGTACATTGAGAGTGAAGGAGAGAGCCTCCATTGGCTAGTTGAGAAATGTTGCAACAGATATCATGTTCTTAAAAATGAAAACAGGACTGATGTCAGTCAAATCACAGATCTCCTTGAGAAGATTGAGGAAATGGTTGCAGGTAACAGTAGCTGCCACTATGAGATGGACAGCAAGCGACTGGAGGAAATACAAGAAAGGAGGAGGAAAGAGGATGAGAGAGCAACAGAGAGATTGATGACTGTGGAAAAGAAAAGACGACACCTTCAGTCACTGAAACGTGAGTTGGCTTGTGTCTGATCGGCTTTCTAATGGGAGAAAAAAAGTATGTAAATATTATATTGAATAGTGCAATAATTGAGTTAAAGCTTGAAAAAAAAAAAAACACACTTATATGGCTATGGTCAAACAATGACATTTTAAAGGTATTGTAAGTGCCGATGCCAACATCCCCATGGTAACTTATGTGCCTTTGCTTTTGTGAAACCAAGTCAAGGCTAAATTCAGCCAGGATAAGCAAAAAGTCACAGCTTTATCCGTTATAAATGGTGTAAAAGTCTGGCTTCAGAAAGTAAAAGGCCTACCACGTATTGCTTCTACCTGAACACTAAAACACATGTGATTTCACTATTATCTGACCTGGGTTTGGAGTTATGCTATGTGGCAGGACTTTGAAGATGGACTCTGAAGATGGACTTTTACACCTCTGTCTGTTATGAAGATTGTGCAAATTATTAAGGTTTTGTGAAGTACACCTCTGCATCGCTTACAGACCCTTGAATACTGCAAACAAATCAGCAAATGTGTTTTCTCTTTTGTGTCGTTCTACTGGTACTTGTGACAATATAGTTGAATCTAATCCAATCTGATCTATTGTACATTACAGAAGAATCAACTCCCATGTCACAGTTCAGAGTTGTGCTGCTGGGATACAGAAATGCTGGGAAGAGTTCATCAGGAAACACCATCCTGGGAAGAGAGGAGTTTGAACTAAAGAGAACAGCTCAGTGTGTGAAGAGACAGGGAGAAGTAGCAGGCAGACAGGTCACTGTAGTCGAGGCTCCAGGATGGTGTAGGTATGTCATAAACACTCCTGATCTCACTAAACAGGAGATTGTGCTCAGTGTGTCTCTGTGTCCTCCAGGACCACATGCTGCCCTACTTGTCATAGATGTTGATGATTCTTTCACAATTGAAAAAAGAATAAATATTCCGGAAAACCTGGAGCTTCTCAGTAGTGTCGTCTGGAGTCACACCATGGTGCTGTTTACCAGTGGAGACTGGCTGGGAAATGCAACCATTGAGCAGCACATTGAGAGTGAAGAGGCCCTGCAATCTCTAGTAGAGAAATGTGGGAACAGATATCATGTCATCAACAATAAGAATAGGGCAGGCGATCAGGTCACAGAGCTGCTGGAGAAGATAGAAGAGATGGTAGCAGGAAACAAAAACTGTCACTTTGAGATGGACAGAAAGAGACTGGAGGAAGTGAAGGAGAGGAGGGAGAAAGAAGAAGAGAGAGCAACAGAGAGACTGATGAAGGTGGAGAAGCAAAGACAACACCTGCAGTCGCTGAAGCGTGAGTTGTGTTGTATTTTCTGTGTTTTGTACTAAACAAACTGAGCTTTTTCATTGCAAAAATAATGTCCAACAATCTTCATAATTTTCTAGCTTATGAAACATTGAATCAAATATATCATAATATTAATTCTTATGGCCATGGAAAAAATTAGTAAAATAGTAAATTTAGTGAAATTGAATTGAACACTGCATTTGCTTTACACTTGATAGGCTAGTTTTTATCTGCCTGTTGTTTTTGGTTTTCTCTTCAAATTAATTTTGATATCATGTGCATCACATGTAAACACATGTGCTGTTCCCACTAACCATCCAGGATGTGCACTATAGTTCTGTGTTCCGGGGCGTAAGTCCCCGTGAAAAAGAAAGAAAAGTTTACACATCAGGCCATTGTCAGCTGTATCGCCAAAGATGCACCAACATTTAGCAGTGCCAGTGGGGCTGTAAGTGGTGTGTACAAGGTGTACATGCACTTTAGTGGTTAGCTTACTAGATTTAAACCAAAACTCCTTTCCATCAAAACTTACTGCTGCTTAAAATCCACAAAGTTCTTAAGATAATATGTTCATATAATGTCAAATATATTTACATATTCTTTTCAACAGGAAATGTATCACCACAGTCAGATTTCAGAGTTGTGCTGCTGGGATACAGAACATCTGGGAAGAGTTCATCAGGAAACACCATCCTGGGCAGAGAGGAGTTTGACCTGAAGAGAAGAACAGCTCAGTGTGTGAAGAGACAGGGAGAAGTAGCAGGCAGACAGGTCATTGTTGTCAAGGCTCCAGGATGGTGGAAGAATGTCAACCTCAAAGCCACCCCTGAGCTCACTAAACAGGAGATTGTGCTCAGTGTGTCTCTGTGTCCTCCAGGACCTCACATTCTCTTACTGCTTATAAAAGTAGCTAAGTCTATCACACAGGATGTCATTAGAAACATCCAAGAACATCTGGAGATTCTCAGTGACAGAGTCTGGAGTCACACCATGGTGCTGTTTACCTGTGGAGACTGGCTGGGAAACGTAACCATTGAGCAGTACATTGAGAGTGAAGAACACCTCAGATATCTGGTAGAGAAATGTGGGAACAGATATCATGTTCTCAACAATGAGGACAAAGGTGACAGAACACAGATCACAGAGCTGATGGAGAAGATGGAGGAAATTATCTCTGGAAACGGAGGCCGTCACTATGAGATGGACAGAAAGAGACTGGAGGAAGTGAAGGAGAGGAGGGAGAAAGAAGAAGAGAGAGCAACAGAGAGACTGATGAAGGTGGAGAAGCAAAGACAACACCTTCAGTCACTAAACGGTGAGGATTTAACAATCTTAATCTTCTGCCTATGAAACATCGAATCAAATATATCATAATATTCATTCTTATGGCCATGGAAGAAATTAGTAAAATAGTGAAGTTAGTGAAATTTAAACAACACTGTGCATTTGCTTTACACTTCATATGCTAGTTTTTATCTGCCTGTTATTTTCGATTTCATCTTCAAATTAATTTTGATATCATGTGCATCACATTGTAAACACATGTGCCATTTCCACTAACCATCCAGGATGTGCACTACAGTTCTGTGTTCCAGGGCGTGCCTGTATGTCTGAGTAGTTTTATGTTAACCCTACGGGTCTCTGTTGCTGTCTTGTTGTATGTCTGCACAGCTGTGTTTGTGTACTGTTGCTTCTCTATCCTTTCTCACTGCCCCTTTCCACTTCTCTTCCAAGAAGCTTGTGCTTCTTGTCAGGCCATCACTGTAAATAAGAACTTGTTCTTAATGATCTGTCTGGTTAAATAAAGGTAAAATAAAAAAAAATAAAAATAAAAAAGTTCCTGTGAAAATGAAAGAAAAGTTTACACATCAGGCCATTGTCAGCTGTATCTCCAAAGATGCACCAACATTTAGCAGTGCAAGTGGGGCTGTAAGTGGTGTGTACAAGGTGTACATGCACTTTAGGTGGTTTTCTCACTAGATTTTAACCAAAACTCCATACTGCTGCTCAAAGTCCACAAAGCTCGTAAGATAACATAGTCATATAATGTCAAATATATTCATGTATTCTTTTCAGCAGGGAATTCATTCCCGCAGTCAGAGTTCAGAGTTGTGCTGCTGGGATACAGAACATCTGGGAAGAGTTCATCAGGAAACACCATCCTGGGCAGAGAGGAGTTTGACCTGAAGAGAAGAACAGCTCAGTGTGTGAAGAGACAGGGAGAAGTAACAGGCAGACAGGTCACTGTAGTCAAGGCTCCAGGATGGTGGAAGAATGTCAACCTCATAAACACTCCTGAGCTCACTAAACAGGAGATTGTGCTCAGTGTGTCTCTGTGTCCTCCAGGACCTCACATTATCTTACTGCTTATAAAAGTAGCTAAGTCTATCACGCAGGATGTCATTAGAAACATCCAAGAACATCTGGAGATTCTCAGTGACAGAATTTGGAGTCACACCATGGTGCTGTTTACCTGTGGAGACTGGCTGGGAAACGTAACCATTGAGCAGTACATTGAGAGTGAAGAACACCTCAGATATCTGGTAGAGAAATGTGGGAACAGATATCATGTTCTCAACAATGAGGACAAAGGTGACAGAACACAGATCACAGAGCTGATGGAGAAGATGGAGGAAATTGTCGTTGGAAATGAGGGCTGTCATTATGAGATGGACAGAAACAGACTGGAGGAAATAAAGGAGAGGAGGGAGAGAGCAACAGAGAGACTGATGAAGGTGGAGATGCAAAGGCAACACCTCCAGTCACTGAAGGGTGAGTTTTTAACAATCTTAGTCTCTTGCCTATGAAACATCGAATCAAATATATCATAATATTAATTCTTATGGCCATGGAAGAAATTAGTAAAATAGTAAAGTTAGTGAAATTGAAGCAATACTGTGCATTTGCTTCACACTTGATAGGCTAGTTTTTATCTGCCTGTTATTTTTGGTTTTATCTTCAAATTAATTTTGATATCATGTGCATCACATGTAAACACATGTGCTGTTCCCACTAACCATCCAGGATGTGCACTATAGTTCTGTGTTCCGGGGCGTACTGTTCCCGTGAAAATGAAAGAAAAGTTTACACATCAGGCCATTGTCAGCTGTATCGCCAAACATGCACCAACATTTAGCAGTGCCAGTGGGGCTGTAAGTGGTGTGTACAAGGTGTACATGCACTTTAGGTGGTTAGCTCACTAGATTTAAACCACAACTCCTTACTGCTGCTCAAAGTCCACAAAGCTCTTAAGATAACATGGCCATATAATGTCAAATATATTTATATATTCTTTTCAACAGGGAATTCATCCCCACGGTCAGAGTTCAGAGTTGTGCTGCTGGGACACAGAACATCTGGGAAGAGTTCATCAGGAAACACCATCCTGGGCAGAGAGGAGTTTGACCTGAAGAGAACAGCAGCTCAGTGTGTGAAGAGACAGGGAGAAGTAGCAGGCAGGAAGATCACTGTAGTCAAGGCTCCGGGATGGTGGAATAATTTCAGCCTCAAAGACACTCCTGAGCTCACTAAACAGGAGATTGTGCTTAGTGTGTCTCTGTGTCCTCCAGGACCACATGCTGTCCTAATTGTCATAGATATTGATTCTTTCACAATTGAAAAAAGAATAAATATTCAGGAACACCTGGAGTTGCTTGGTGGAGCTGTCTGGATTCACACCATGGTGCTGTTTACCTGTGGAGACTGGCTGGGAGACACAACCATTGAGCAGCACATAGACAGTGAAGAAGCCCTGAAATCTCTAGTAGAGAAATGTGGGAACAGATATCATCTTCTCAACAATCAGGACAAAAGTGACAGAACACAGATCACTGAGCTGATGGAGAAGATGGAGGAAATTATCTCTGGAAACGGGGGCCGTCACTATGAGATGGACAGAAAGAGACTGGAGGAAGTAAAGGAGAGAAGAAAACAACAGACACAGAGAGCAGAGGACAGACAGATGTGTGTCTACAGGCAGAGATCTGCTTTTCAATTCTCAGGAGGTGAGTTTATTCATTTTAATGTGTTGTAATTTTATACTTCATATCCATACTGAAGCCCACCACACACGGCCGGCGATGTGACAGTCAAACGCGACGGTGGAATTCTGTTAATTGCTTTACTACACACACTACTGGCGACGCGATCACCCATCGAATTAGTGGAGACACACTGAAGAGACCGTTGTTTTCTATTATGACGTATCAAAATCACCCTGAAAAATAGATTAGAGCAATGAGACGTTCGTTCCACTTGCCACATGCGTTGCCTCATTCACTTCAATAGATTCTATTCAATTTTGCTGGTCGCCAGCCATAAATCACTGTTGCGTCACTGGCTGTGTGTGTAGGCCTTTATTCTGCTCTTATAATGTTATTGTTAATACACTGCATACTACTGTAAATCATCCCACTTGCTTAACTGTATATTACTGTTCACACTACACTAGCACAATGACAATGACGTTGAATGTAATCTAATATGATAATATTATATTGTATATGGTATTATTAATTTTATTGTAATATTAAATTAATATTACCATAATTAGTATGATTCTTTCCTCAGTGGGTCCTATTTTAGTGATTTAAATTAATAGTCTGAAGTGTGGAGCATGAGTGTGTTTGGTGTCTGAATCCTCTGTTGCTAGTTTGACAGGGACATGACAAGTGCATCGTTCACAAAAACTGTGCCGGGTCTAAGAAAGGGTCCAATGTGTTTTTGTACTCTATATATTCGTTTTTCTCAATTGTTTTGATGCTTGTGTGTCAACTCTGACATCACGTTCTCAAAACAGTTAACATACAGTTAACAGTGACCATACCCATTAATCTAAACATTATCATACAATAACAATAAATACCACTACACTGCCCCCTGTTGGACAAAAATATCACTGCAGCCAGTGTTGTCCAGTATGGGTCAGTGGAGTTAGCAGCACGCTCATCTGTTACTACTGTGGTGGTTGCCAACCTGCCAACCTCTTATACAGTGATGGATTTTTCTATTTCTTGACAGGTGATGCTCAGTTCCTCTCAAGCGTGAGGGTTGTGCTTTTGGGACACAAATATGCTGGGAAGAGTTCATCAGGAAATACCATCCTGTGCAAAGAGGAATTTGACTTGAAGATAAGAACAACTCAGTGTGTGAAGAGACAGGGAGAAGTAGCAGGCAGACAGGTCACTGTGGTGGACACACCAGGGTGGGGGATAAATGAGACCCTCAGAGACACTTCCCGGAAAACCAAACAGGACATTGTGCTCAGCGTGTCTCTTTGTCCCCCAGGACCGCATGCAGTCCTTCTAGTCATACGTGTAGATTATAGTTTCACAGAGGTCTACACAAAAAGCATCCGGGACCATTTGAAGCTTCTTGATAAACATGTTTGGAGACACACAATTGTCCTTTTCACCTATGGAGACTGGCTGGGAGACACATCTATTGAGCAGCACATTGAGAGTGAAGGAGAAACCCTGCAGTGGATTGTTGGGAAATGTGGGAACCGATATCATGTCCTCAACAACAAGGACTGGACTGATGATACACAAGTAACAGAGCTGCTGGAGAAGATAGAACAGATGGTGGTAAGAAATGGAGGAGCTCACTATGAAAGACCACAAGAAGAGACAACATGGACGTCTTTCTTCAGAGGTGCGGTATCCCCACTAAATTAATGTTGAATTAATAATAATCTTCAGCTCAAACATGAAGTATAATGTGATACCTATTTGTATAATCTATCAGTATAATCTATTTGTTTTTATCAACTTATGCAATTGTTAAAGAGTGCTGCGGTTATGTTATGATCTTCAAGCTTAGTCACCACTAATGAGTATGAGTAAATGTAGGACCGCTTATCTTGTTACAATACCAAATTAACAGGGTTTTTTTATGTTTGATTTATAGGTTTACTGAAATGGAATAGAGCAGATGACCAGAGCAGAGACATGGATGAGGCTGCAGCACGATTTGATGAGTTGAGTCTGCAGGGAAGCATTAAAACTCCCCCAGACAGTGAGTACTAAATTACTTTCTCTGAAAAAATATATGGTGACATAGTGCCAGCGTTTAGCAATGATACGCTATAAGTTACTGTTTCCTGAGTTTGGAATAAGTATGCAGTGTTTCTATGGAATACGTATGCTGTAACTGCAAGAGATAGATAGACAAAAACAAAACAAAGGATATCATTTCCCAGGTAAAAAAATACCTATTAAAAGTATACTTTTTGAAAGTACAGTTTGTACTTTTTTCGTCAAATCCAAGTGTAATTAAGTGTATTGAATTATGTATTAAGTTCAACTTAATACCAACTTGACTATACTTTGAGTGTAATTAGTGTGCTAAAATGGAACAACTTTTTTCAAACTTTAAGTGTTCTTAAGTACATTATACAAAAACAGATTTTATGAGCATTCGGAACACAGACGCAGTACAATTTTGTAACATTCCAAGTGTATTGGAAATGTACTTAAAAGGCATTACAGTATAACTAATAATAGTGTAGTAGTGTATTTTGAATACACTCTTATCATCCTCATTTCTATTCATTTGGCATGCTTCTGTAATATTTTAAATTAACTTCAAATGTACTTCCTGACTACAATAAGTGCCTTGAAAGTTTGCAGTTATGTTAATAAAAGTATAGTCTTAAAATACTTTAAGCATTATAAAGGCATGCAATTTAAGTATAATATTAGTGTGATTTAAAATTGTACTATTAGTACTCTCCTACCTATTCTGTTACATGACAAATTACACTTTGATTAGGAGAAAAACATTTCATTGACATGAATGAAAACAAAACATAATATTCATCTATAACAAAAGTAAAACATTTTTCTGAAAGTTATGGATCTCTTGAGCATATATTTTCAATTTGGATGTGGTAACGCGATAAAACATGCATTTGGGCGTATTATATTATTTCACATAGATTTTTCGAGTGGCTGTTTGGAGCGCTGGTCAGATTCCTCCTCGCTCGCAGCATTTTCTTCCATGCTTGGGGAGCAGTTTCCTCTGAGTGCACACGCGCAGAGAGAATTTGAGCGCACACATTTAATATATACGTGTGTGAAATAATATATAATATAATACACCCGAATGCATGTTTTACTATTGCCACTATTGTGTCGCGATACTCTACAGCCTCATTGGTAGACCATCAATTCAAAATGCTGATTTCATGAAAAACAAAAGTTGTTTACCCTCCTAGGTGAGAGAATTTGCCCTCTAAGCTTGAAATTGTTTACTGGACACCCAGCCTACAAGCCAACAACTTAACAGTCTAACATGGCTAAATTTGTAATGCATGATCATTTATTGCTTATTTGTTTGCAAAGTCTTCTGGCCCAGAAAGAAAACCATGGTGGTTACGGATCATGGCTGAGGAGGAAAGGTACAGCTGGTAGAGTTGTGCAGTGAGTGAACTTCCCTCCCAACACTGAGATGTGGTGGCAAAAGCTGTGGTAGCTAGCTTCCTTACTAGCACACCATCTTCCAGTCCAAGATGCATAAAGTTAGTAAAAGAAAGAAGATGGACAACATTTTACAAGATAAACAATATTTTACACAGAAATCCATTGGCAATGATGAGATTAATTCAGATTATCTGTACCTATTTGACATTTACTTTTTATGGGTCAAATTGGTATTGACACCATCTGTTTGCCATCCTGGTATGGGTAGACCTGGCCAGGTAGTCTTTCCTTAAAGCGTTGTGCACCTTGGCACCGATATGAGTGCAACCACCCTGTTTTCTGCATTTGATTACCTTAGATTCCTTTGTTTCCAATACAACCGTATTATCGTTTTCGGGTCAAATGGCATTTTAAATGGGAGTCGTAGGGGCACTAGCCTACTATTTTGATGCATGAATCAAAATCCTCATGTATCAAAATAGTTCTGCCCCTACGACTCCCAAATGGCATTTGACCCAGAAACGACAATACAGTCAAGCTTAATGGTGGCACTTCTGACTTAATTACGCTTTCAAACGAAAGTTTGACTCAGGTACATTCACAAAAAGACCCTAGGTTGTATTTTGGCTCGAGTTATGCTTTAAGAGTAATGGGGCAAGGTCCTGGATGAAGAATATTTACCTTTACTGCTGATTATTTGAGGCGTTCAGACATCTCGGTTTCAAAACTGTCCAGGAACACCTGTAAAAAAATAGTTAGGCTACAGATTAAAACTAGGTAAATTACAAACACTACCATGAAATGAACTTGAATGCTCTGTCAAACACGAATAATTAAAACAAAATCTAAATCTATTGCATAAACCAAGGCATAATATCAATCATGTAGCCTAAGCTTCATAGCACTAACTTAGTAGAACACCAGGTTTAATTCCCCCTCTAATATCAATGGTGGAAAAAAACGTTCTACTTCATAAAATGCATGTAATTTGTCCTGTACTCATTTTAAAAGATGTCTCCATGATTAAATAAAAAAACAGCTACAATGTCATTAGCATGCCTAATGAATGTGAAGTGTGACTAGCCTAGCACCATCCTCCTTTCTGTGAGGTAGCCTACACCACACATAATACTAAAGAACATTGGTGAACTTTAGGTAAACGTTGCTTAATAAAGAACACACTTTCTTCCATTATAGTTTGTCTAACGTTAGTGCTAGCCAACGCTTGTCAATAATCTCACAAACACAAAGCAGGCTAGTCTAATGTAGTCTTCTTGATAGGGATCTGGGTCAACGTTTATGACGTCGGAGCGCTGGTCAGATTCCTCCTCGCTCGCAGCATTTTCTTCCATGCTTGGGGAGCAGTTTCCTCTGAGTGCACACGCGCAGAGAGAATTTGAGCGCACACATTTAATATATACGTGTGTGAAATAATATATAATATAATACACCCGAATGCATGTTTTATCGCGCAAATGCTTTTTACCACTATTGTGTCGCGATACTCTACAGCCTCATTGGTAGACCATCAATTCAAAATGCTGATTTCAACATGGCTAAATTTGTAATGCATGATCATTTATTGCTTATTTGTTTGCAAAGTCTTCTGGCCCAGAAAGAAAACCATGATGGTTACGGATCATGGCTGAGGAGGAAAGGTACAGCTGGTAGAGTTGTGCAGTGAGTGAACTTCCCTCCCAACACTGAGATGTGGTGGCAAAAGCTGTGGTAGCTAAGTTCCTTACTAGCACACCATCTTCCAGTCTGATCTGGCATTGCTAGCTTGTACTAGCAAGGATAAAAACAAACTCTTGAAAGATTGCTAAGCCATCAATTATTTAACTTCTCCAAAGACTACCGAAGGTCATAAAGAGTAAGCTACATCAGAATCATTTAATATGCTTTGGGACTCACCTGATAACGAATAACTTGGCACTTTAGATCCAACTGGCTTCAGCCCTTGTTATCTCATATGACGAGTCCTTCTGGCTCTGTAGGACCAACGTCTCTGGCATGACTAGAATTTATGCCTGTAACCTTATACGGACCTTAAACGTATGCATTTATTGGTCTCTACAATCCATCTGTCTTGCAAATAAAGTTACAAGCTGTATAAAATAACGTTAATGTTTGCTCACACCACGTTTTGCTCGAAAGGTGCACAGATCCCTCCATTTCAAATTCAAACAGCCATGTTATTGGTCAACTGGACTGCCTATACATTTAACTGTGTTGCCTATAAATTTAACAAAATGCCACATTCATCCTCTCACAACCTCTACATCACAAACGTATAGGCTACTACCTTACTAAGACACAAAATCAACAAAAGAAAAATATTATTTGATGACCAAAACTGATAGATCAGTGTGTCTAGGCTAGGTTATTGCACATTGCCATCCATGCGGCTGACATATCAGGCCTAAGTGGGCATTTGATGTCAATTCAACATCAATATGACATCAAACATTGACGTCAAAATTACGTCAAAAAACAGGTCTAGAATGAAAGTTGTATTGACGTCAATGTACTGATGTCAATTTGATGTCAAGATTTTGACCTCAGCGATGTCGTTTTGATGTTATTTTGATGTCATACTTTGTTGGCATTTGATGTCAATTCAACATTTATTCGACGTCAAGATGTTGATGTCGTTTTGATGCTATTCTGACATCATTCAATGTCAAGCTTTGATGTCAATTCGACATTTATTTGACATCAGGATGTCATGATGTTGATGTCGTTTTGAGGCTATTCTGATATCATTTAATGTCAAGCTTTGATGTCAATTTAACATTTATTCTACATCAAGATGTCATTTCCATGTCAAGCTTTGTTGGCATTTGATGTCAATTCTACATCTATTTGATGTCAAGATGTTAATGTCGTTTTGATATCATTCGATATCAAGCTTCAATGTCAAATAAACATAAATGCAACAAACATTGATGTCAAAATTACATCAGCATTTATTGACATATATTTTGATTATTTGTGCAGAATACAAGTACAATGACAACAAAATGCAGTTTGTGTCTAACTAGAAGTGCAAAAAAGCAGAAAAGTGATATACAAAGTATAGACAGCTGGTGCATAGACTGGACAAGACATGGTGCCGTGTAGACAGTAGTATACAGTTGGTTTATAGAAGGTGGTTTAGAGTAATATAAATGAAATATGTGCAGTGTATTAGTAGTTATCTTATAAGGGCAGAATAAATATGGCTAAATATGAACAATGTATGACAACATGTACAATGTAGTAACAAGTAATGGAATGTTGGAGAACATTGAGAACATTGAGAGATCCAGTTGAATGGAGAAAGACAGAGAAAAGGTTTCTTTTAACAGGGTTCCTACACATTTTCTATTTCAAAATCCCATACTTTTTCCATCCTTTAAAGGAGAATTCCGGTGTGATATTGACCTAAAGTGTATTGAAACATGATACCGAGTGTGAACGTATGTCTCATAGCCCATCTCGGCTTGTCCCCTGCACTCCAAAATCTGGCGCTAGTTAGCCGATGCTACCAACAGCTTTTTCAATAGTGGTGCTTCGGCATCGGGCTAGCCATGCAAATAAATCACTGTTTTACACCCATTTACGAGGCTCAATGTATCTCCACACTTCATTGGTAGACTTCCGAGGGCCCTGACATTTAAAACGAGACATTGAGAACTTTGAAAAAGCACTGGTAGTTTACTTACAAGACGATTTATACAGACAGTATCTTCACGAAGTTTAGCGTTTGCAGCCATCTTGAATTTAGTCACGATAAGTCGAGCAACGAGTAAGAATGAACAGGTATGATAAGGGATCAGATTCCAAAAATAATTCAGTGGAAATGCATGGAATTCAGTTGAAAACTAAAAATAATCCAGTTGAAAACTGGAATCCATGCATTTCCACTGAATTATTTTTGGAATCTGATCCCTTATCATATCTGTCCCTTATCATCCCTTCCATGCAATCCCCGCCCCACCTCCACCTTTTTCCCCACGCTTTTTCCTAGCACTCACCAGCCGTTTTAAACTGACAAGTAACTTTTAAAAACAGCACTCACCGACGCACTTATTCTTACTGTACTCTAATGTTTTTTTAAACTGTCCTAAAATTGTGAGAATTGTTCTAAAACTTACTGTTTACCATGTTGTTAGTCGCTTTGGTTAAAAAGCGTCAGCCAAATGTAATGTAATGTAATGTAATGCATAACGGTAGTGTTAGATAAATTACAATACTTACAGTATTTGAAGTAGCTGCACATTGTGCACAATCATGCTAAATAGTATAGTTTTTGCACACAGTACACAAAGACAATTCTGCCATCATACCGGAATGTAAACTATACTCGTAAACTTGCTAATTACCAACCATTTCGTTCAAAAACTCTAAAACAACAATGTTTTTTAATACTTCAAAATAACATTGTGGGTGTGTTTGTGTCTTTACCTATCTCTTACGAGCTTGGAAATAAGGGCTATGAAATGAAGAACATGTAGCCTAACACTACCCTTCACAAACTAAAGATCCCTTTACTTGTAGGCATGATATTGAGGTGCCACCCACCCATCACACTTGCCCCATTCACATCCATTAAATGACAGGTAAATCAGTGGGTAGATAACTGATATATTACTTAATTCATACTGGACCTCTTTGCAGTTATAGCAACACTACATGTATATTATGTATCAACACTAGCACTACATGTATTAAGTTTAAATAATGTGACCTACCTATGTCCCATGGAAGTTCGCAAGGTAACGTTAACCGTTATTAATTTTAACGTTAACAACTTTCATCTGTGTCTGCTAGCCTGCATGGTAACAGCCACTTTAAATGTAGCTAACGTTACTTTAAATGTATAACGTTAGCTAACTTACTTGCGCCTGATATTTCATTCTAAAACTAACAAACAGACAAACTTCAAACAAACAGATATTCCACATAATAGTGAAGTTAGTTACTGGAAAAGTTAACATTAACAGCTAACATCTCTAGCATTAGCTTAATAGCTAATTCTAAACATGACTAACGGCTTTGATTAACATTCCATTATGAAAACAATATATTTCGAATAAATTCACGTTTTCAATTGGCATACAAAAGTACTGTAATTCTTACCTGGGATATGATGTCGGCAGAGTTTGAACAGCTTACACATTCAGTCAGAGGCATGACAGAAAAGTGACGGTTGAAGTCACTGGTGACTGCAGTTGAAAAGGAGCAAACTCAGCAAAGATTCTAGAGTGCTACGCGAATTTGAATTTGATCAGGGGTGGGGGATGGGAATTGCTGTATGTGCGCATGCGCTTATCAAGTGGCGATAAGCATCCGTTAAAAACAATCGTGAAAATGATTACTTTTTTAGTCTGTTATATTACCAGACTGATTGGTAGAAGTGTCAAAACAATAGTAACATTAGCCTAGTGGGCTATTATTACTACTATTATGATTATTAACATTATTGGTTTTCATATGGTGGTCAATTCAATGACGTCAATTCCATATCATTTTGACGCCCTTTTGCTTGATATCAAATCAACGTTGATTTAACATCAATCATATTGACCCAAGTTTTATAGACCAGTGACTACATGTTAGATTGATCCCTTGTTGGACCTCTTTACAAACACAAGCAAGCCATAGCTTGTAATGCTAAAATAGTATGAAATTATAGATGCTCAACATCGTGGTCAAAACCTTGACTAATTCTTGACATCAAATTGACATCACGGTGCCCGCTAGGCTACACACATTAGTATTTTATTAAAGGTGAGATGACTATGAAACTATACAAACAATGTATTAGGCCTACCAAAAAAATATACTTTCCATAAGTACACTATATTACAACTTACAAGTATTAGCAATTTAATACACTTAAACTAAATAAACTTCTTTACCATTTAAAATACACTAACAACAAAGTACACTTTTAAAAAGTACATTACAAAAACACTTTGAATATTGCACAATAAGTATATTTAATTTTAGTACACTGAAGTTGAACTTAATAACATCTACTTTGAAGTATACTTTCTAAAAGTACACATTAAACCTACTTTACATAAAGTACAAAAAGTGTAAGCATACTCTAAGTATTAGCAATTTAATACACTTAAACTAAATAAACTTATTTACCATTTAAAATACACTAACAACAAAGTACACTTTTGAAAAGTACCATACAAAAACACTTTGAATATTGCACAATAAGTATGTTTAATTTTAGTACACTGAAGTTGAAGTTAATAACATCTACTTTGAAGTATACTTTCTAAAAGTACACATTAAACATACTTTACATAAAGTACAAAAAGTGTAAGCATGCTTTATACTTCATATACTTTAATCATATTTCTAACACACTAAAGTATACTACTTTTTTACCTGGGTTGGATATAAAACAAGAGTGTATGCTGCTCTCAGTCAGGTACAGTACCAGTTAGTCATAAACTGATCAGGAGACACTGCTGTGGCAATGCTGATAAATCTAAAACAGAAAGGTCACCATGCACCAAGCAGACTAGGATGGTGGCTGACTGGGTTGCCTTGAGTTGCCCGTGTGTGGTGAAAAAAAGGTGCTTTTCACCTTGAGAAATGTGGTGTGAAATTGGAACTGTGTGTAGTGGAAGTCCTGTATTTCACATGGAGTGATAATGTTTTATACTCTGTTTCAGTGGGTGGAGATGACAGATCGGGGATGTTCACAGTGGAAACCTCAGGCTACGACACATACCCATCAGCAGCACCTTCTGAAGCCACTTCAATAGCCTTGTCTGAAGCCTCTACTGAATGGGGCTCCCAGGGGTCTATCAACACTGAGTGGAGTTTCCAAGGGAGCACTGAAGGGAGAGGTGAGCTACCTTGGTTATTTTGTTCTGGGGTTTAGTTCAATGTACAGTACAATGCACTGTACTGTGCTGATTATCAGGGTTGTATTAGAACTGAAATAAGTTGACATTACACTCTGTTCCAGTGGGTGGAGATGACAGACCGGAGATGTTCACAGTGAAAACCTCAGGCTCATATCCATCACCAGCACCTTCTGTAGCCTTGTCTGAAGTCCCCTCTGAATGGGGCTCCCAGGAGTGAGGAGGATGTGAGTGGCGCATGTAGATGCAGCGACTCCTTGCTTCTCCTGAACGTGCAGTGTTTTTTTTGTTGTTAAAATGTGTTTTTCGGAATGTTTATCGCATGAAACTACGTCGGAACGCATGTACAGCCGACAGCAACTGTTGCAGATACGGGAGGAAAACAACAGTATCGATGTTTTGGACATAAAAACAGAGACGCTGGCTGAACTGGGAATACTTCGCCTGCCTACCACAACAACGGACCCGTCTGCTTCACCTGGCCGGCGTCACCGCAAGTGGTGTGCCAGGACAAGGAAGAGAGGCAAGCGAGCTGGCGTCGGAACAAGGCTAGCAGCCAACCCAACTCGCCCAGCAATACCATCCATATTCCTGGCAAACGTAAGATCACTGGACAATAAGATGGACGACATTCGGTTGCTAAGATCAGCAAACAAGACAGTGAGTAACTGCTGCGTGACTGTTATCACTGAATCATGGCTCAACGATAACATCCCCGACTCTGCTATACACCTGGAGCAGCTAACGTGCTATCGAGCAGACCGAGCCCTAGCAGACAAAAGACGTGGTGGAGGAGTTTGTGTTTACACACATGATGCTTGGTGCCGAGACGCTACGGTAGTACACAGACACTGCTCTCCACTGGCGGAGTTTATGATTATTAAGTGCCGACCCTTCTACCTCCCCAGGGAATTCACCGCGATTCTGCTGGTCGCGGTGTACATCCCCCCCAGCAACAAAAACAGTGACAGGAGCATGGCACTGAATGAGCTGTATCGGGCCGTCAGTGAACAACAAAGTGAACACCCGGATGCCTTCACAATCATCGCTGGAGACTTCAATCACGCCAATCTCAAAACTGTACTACCAAAATTTCACCAACATGTAAACTTCCCAACAAGAGGACAAAACACCCTGGACCTTGTTTACACCCCACAGAAAGAAGCCTACAAAGCCAAACCCCTCCCCCATATCGGGCAATCAGACCACATTAGCATCCTACTAATGCCCAGATACAGACAAAGAGCAAAAGTCACCAAACCGGTTCTGAAGGAGGTGAGAATGTGGCCGGAGGGGGCCGTCTCACAACTTCAGGACTGCTTTGAAACAACAGACTGGGATATCTTCAAAACAGCTGCCACCCACAACAACCACATTGACATTGAGGAATACACAGACACTGTGACCTCCTACATCACCAAATGCATCGATGATGTTACAGAAATAAAACACATCACCACTCGGGCCAACCAGAAGCCATGGCTGACAGGAGACATCCACAGACTGCTGAGGGCCAGAGACAAAGCCTTCAGAGCTGGAGATGTAGCTGGCCTAAGAACAGCGAGGGCTAACCTGTCCCAGGGCATCAGGAAGGCAAAAAAGGATTACACAGACAAAATAACAACACACTTCAAAGACAGCAGAGATGCACAGAGCCTATGGCAGGGCATACAGGCCATCACTGACTACAAGCCTGCGCCACGGAGCTGTGAGAACAACACCTCTCTGCTAAATGACCTGAACAGTTTTTTCGCCCGTTTTGAAGCACAAAATGACACTCACCCACAGAAAACCCCACCTCCCCCCCACGACCAACCCCTGTACCTGTCCTCTGCCAGCGTGAAGAGGACACTAGCCACCATTAACCCACGCAAAGCAGCAGGCCCAGACAACATACCAGGACGAGTGTTGAAGGACTGTGCAGAAGAGCTGAAGGATGTTTTTACAGACATTTTCAACACCTCTCTGGAGCAAGCAGTCATCCCATCACTTTTCAAAACTGCCACCATCATACCCGTGCCAAAGAAATCATAACCATCATGCTTCAATGACTACCGTCCTGTAGCACTCACGCCCATAATCATGAAGTGCTTCGAACGGCTAGTCATGTCACACATCAAAGCCACCCTACCCCCCACCCTGGACCCCTTCCAGTTTGCATACCGAGCCAAACGATCCACGGAGGATGCAATCTGCTCTGCCCTCCATCCAGCCCTCACCCACTTAGACAATAAAGACTCATATGTGAGAATGCTGTTCATAGACTTCAGTTCAGCATTCAATACCATAATACCACAACAACTCATCAGCAAACTGGACAAGCTAGGATTCAGTACCTCCCTCTGCAACTGGCTGCTGGATTTCCTGTTGCAGAGACCACAAGCAGTACGTGTCGGGGACAACACCTCAAGCACTCTGACCCTGAGCACGGGGGCCCCTCAAGGGTGTGTGCTCAGCCCCCTGCTCTTCACACTGCTAACACATGACTGTACAACCACTCACAGCTCCAACCATCTGGTGAAGTTTGCGGACGACACAACACTGGTGGGCCTCATCACTAAGGGCGATGAGGCTCACTACAGAGAAGAAGTAGACCTGCTGGCTAAATGGTGCAAAGACAACAACCTCCTGCTAAATGTCAGCAAGACCAAGGAGATTGTTGTCAACTTTCAGAGAGGCCACAAACAACTGCCACCACTGTCCATCGACGGAGATGCTGTGGAGAGAGTGAGCAGCACAAAATTTCTGGGGGTGCACATCAGCGACGACCTCTCCTGGACCACCAACACAGCATCACTGGCGAAGAAAGCCCAGCAGCGCCTCTACTTCTTGCGCAAATTGAAGAAGGCAAGTGCCACGCCTCCTGTCATGACTACATTCTACAGAGGGACCATCGAGAGCATCGTCTCCAGCAGCATCACAGTGTGGGGCGGAAGCTGCACAGATCAGAACAGGAAGACCCTCCAGCGCATTGTTAACACAGCTAAGAGGATCATTGGAGCACCACTCCCCTCCCTGCAGGACATTTACACCACCCGCCTCACCCGCAAAGCACTAATGATTGTCAAGGACACAACCCACCCTGCACACGAACTGTTCAGCCTCCTGCCCTCTGGAAAGAGGTACAGGAGCCTCCGCTCCCGCACCACCAGACTTGCAAGTAGCTTCATCCACCTTCAAGCAATCAGGATGCTGAACACTCTACCCACTCTCCCATCACTGACAGCCCCCCCCACCCACCAGCCAACCAGGAACCTAGGAAACTAGGATCCTGTCTACCAAACCCCCCCCCCCCCCCCCCCCAACACCGCCATGTGGAACTGCACTGTGACTGCGCAGCCAAACGTGTTGCTGCTTCACATCAAGCCTGATATACTTGAATTACTGCATACTGCATATCAATGTAAATATACAGGTCACACAAGCACAAGTTTAAACTTCATGTAACTGTTAAGACTATAGAAATATACAACACAACTACCTCTATTTTTTTTTTATATATATGTCCTATATTTCTATTTTGATACATACATGTTCTATATTTCAGTCTTGCACTTTAATTTAATGTTTATTGTCTATGGCTATGTCCATAGTATGACTATGTCTGTATTTAAAGCATGTCTATGTCTGCATGGGAAAGTAAGAAACGAAATTTCAATTCTTTGTATGACCAGTGCATGTAAAGAAATTGACAATAAAAGCCGACTTGACTTGACTTGACTTAAACACTATGTGGAGTGTTCCGGGAGAACTGGAGGGGGAGGTGAGTTTCCTCTCTGGTGTGTATTGATCTGGGGTTTGGGTCAATGTACAGTACCATGTGAGTCGATTTTGGACAAAAGTGTCTGCTAAGAAATATAGACATAAACAATATATCCGCAAGCAGTGATTACCAGGGTCCAGTTAGAATTGAAAGAAGTGCCCTTTAACGGTTGTCGGTACAAACACCCCCCACCCCCCTAAAAACAATCATTTTTTTTACCTAGCTTGAGTTGCTAGTTCCAGCAGCTAAGGTATCCAGGCAGCTACAGCGCTAGACTGTGGGGGCATGTCTGTGACTGTAGCGTCACTGAGTAAATGGGACAAACTACAAGTACACCAAATTTCACATTTCTACATAAAGCACATCTATAGAGATATCAACATATGGCAGTTTTCAACGGCATCTGATGTTAGTCCATGGGGTGTGGTGGTGACTGTGTGTACCAAGTTTGGATGTGATTGGATCTTTATCTGAGCCCTGCTATTGAATTGACATGTGTTACAACCTGGTGGGTCTTTGTGTGGTGGCTCCGCCCCTATTTGTGCTACTGCTATCTCGTCTGTCTCCTACAGGCTGCTGAGTACAGAGGTGATGCCTCCTGAAGTTAATTGTCGTGGCCATAAGAGGGCCGGCTCTGGCATGATGTCGCTCTCTCACTCATTTCCCTGGCCTGCTCTGATGGGAGAGCTCGTTGGGAGCTGCCCTGACTCGCTGCCCTTCTGGGGATCTCGCCTCCTTCTGCGTCTCCGTCATGTTATATTTAGTTTATTCATCTACCCTTAGACACACCTTTACTTGACATTGCACAACACTTTACTTTTGTACCTAAACTGACATTCTCTACTTTTATGTTAATAAATATCATTTAAAACGTTACGCTAAAGTGTGGTCTCCCCTATGTTGAGTCTGCCTTGAGCCAAGCGGTCTTAACACATGTAACTTTAAAAAGGACAGGGACAGAAATATTAATATTTATAATACTGTCTTCTCTCTGTCAACATTACCCCACACCACTCACTGCTTGACTAAAATAAAGACATGCCGAACATGGATATAACAATAATTTACACGTGCCAAGACTCTTTAACATTCCCCTCAGGGTGAGTCACGCTGGGGTAAGAGCGTTTTCACTTTAATTGGCCGATTCTCATCTGGATAGGATGTGATGTTATCGTGGATGTAGAAAGCCTGCAATCTAATGCTAAATGAGTTGCCTGTCATGGACACATTTCTTTAATCCTCCTGTGTGTGTATTCTATATTTATAGCAACTCTTGTTGCTATAAATATAGAATACACACACACACATCCAGAGAGAGAGACACACACACTTTCTCCTGTTGCTATAAATACAGAATATTATACATATTGATTTAAAGCAGCACTAAAGAATATTTCCTCTCAGGCTCCGCCTATAGTTGAGAAACACAATAATAAACGAATCTATAAACTAATAAACATATGCAACAAAGTATATACACAACTCTGATACAATATAGAGGAAATTCACTGACAGCAGTCTGTATAAAGAGATCTCAGAATTCCTGTAGCAATGCAGGTCTTTTCCATTTTGATTTTGGAGGGGAGGGGGGCTGACACCAAACTTCTTATGGCTGTTTTATAAGCTCAGGATGCAGCAGAACTGTTGTTCATCCTAAGAGTTTATATGCCATCAATATTACACAGATATGTAGAAGTCCTGAAGTCTGCATGTGTTTTATTTTCAGTGAAGATGAGACGTGCCCTCAGCCTACCACACACACACACACATCTCAGACACAGCATCTGAAGCCCCCTCAGAACGAGACTCTGTGATGTCAGCAGCTAACAGCTCTGGGATTGGTTCGCTAATGTCTGGAAGACTGGAGGGATGGAGCGAACATATGAGATCAGCGGTGAAGGAGGAAGTCAGAAGAGGAAGGGAGGAGGGGACTGTCCTCTGAAAGATTCTGAAAAAGTCACAGATTAGTTCATATTTCCTTTCTCTCTCTCTCTCTCTCTCTCTCTGAAATTGTAACAATGACCAATATGTTCATTACATAACTCTGATATTTTATGATAAATTGTTATTGAAAAGACATCTTTCACTTTCCACTTGTCACTGTTGATTTATTGTTATAACCTATTAGAGCTTCTACTAGCTCTTGGATTAGATGCATTTGTACCCATATACTGCATATTGTACATAAAGGTATTTTGAACAATATTTATGTGTATTATGTAATCTAGGTCTATAATTTATGGTTATGTGTGTAATCTATATAATCTAGCTAATGTTTTTTTTCCCCTCAGTTAATGCTGGATAGCTTTTTTTTCACAATTTTATGTAAATGTTAATTTACGCATTATAATGTATCTAACAACCAAAAAAAACAATAAAACTGGGGGCTTCTGAGCCTTTCAAAAGACTGGGGTCCAAAGTTGTTCTCTTTGAAGGATGGGTCTGGGTCATCTACTGATTTGCACCGATTTGGTCTAAATGCTCCTGAGACCAAGCCTCACAACAATGCCATTTTGAAAGCCTGTATATGACAACCAATCAAAATCAGCAAAAATGTGAACAATGCTTTTGGAAGTGATGGTAAATGTCAGCTATTCTTTAGTTGTCATGGAGCTTGATGTGAGTGCTTACAGTCACACCCGTGGCAAGATAGCATCAAGCTGGCGACTAGGCTGTGCCCTAGCGCTGGTCTCATAGGACCTCTCATCACTGCTTGGTGCTGTATTTATGTAGATCTTTCCTGATTTGAGTCCCAATGTATTTCCGTTTGATACATTTGTGAGAGCATTTTGTTTGTGTGATGCATAAAGCAACCAGACACCTCCTGGAGACTATACGACTATACGCTGGTTTTTCTCTGTATACTGGTGCTGAAAGACTGCACACACACACACAGTAGAAGTGAAGTGCAACAGAAATAACTTTTGGCGTGATATACAGTAATGTATTGAGTATTGTACACTGCCCATTTTGATCTGTTTTTATTAATGAAATAACTTATAAATAATCATTGGAATGTTCTTGATTGTCTTGTTTCTCTGTAAACATCACAACAATCTTTATCCTTGTAGTTCATCTTTAGAATGAGTTAAGAATCAGCTTAGAAATGTCATTCAAAGGCATTCAAAAATATTGGCATCAAATGACCACTGCCTCACACCTGTTCTCTGCTAGAGGACCATCCGTAGCTGGAATAAACATGTAGGCTACAACTCTTAGTTTTATGCAGAATGGGGAATGAAAGCTAGTAGCCATATTATGAATGTTGTTTACATTTGCAAGGTGCAGACGCACAGTTGCATTACTGGGTAACGGTGCACACAGACGCTTGCAATAGAGACATGTCAGGTGAGGCGCGATGAACTTTGGGAGGAAATTTGTTTTTGTTTTTCTTTATCTTTAATAATGACTTTCTTTTTTGACAAGATCATAGATTCAAAACAAAATAACCACACACAAAACATAGGAGTCATAAACAGACCGACACGATCTCCAGCAGGGTTGATTACTGCAATGGACTGTTCACAGGCCTTCCTAAAAAGACTATCAAACAGCTTCAGGTGATACAAAATGCAGCAGCTAGGATTCTAACAAAAACTAAAAGAACTGACCACATTACTCCAATTCTTAAGTCCTTGCACTGGCTTCCAGGAAGTCACAGAATTGACTTTAAAGCACTATTGCTTGTTTATAAATCAGTAAATGGAGCAGGACCTAAATACCTATCAGACATGCTTCAGCAGTGCACACCTTCTTGTCCTCTCAGGTCCCAGGTAAAACCTACTGTTAGAACTAAACATGGTGAAGCAGCTTTTAGCTGCTATGCGGCTGAGCTCTGGAACCAACTTTCGGATGACATCAAAAAGGCCCCAACTGTAGCCAGTTTTAAATCTAGACTTAAGACTAGACTGTTCTCAGATGCTTTCTGCTAACTGCGCCGAGTTACAAATTCTGAATCTGCCTTGATAATTATTCTACCTTGTCTTTTATTACTTTTTTACTACTTTTGCCTTTGTTTTTGCGTACTAATTTATTTTTAAATGATTTTACCTTGTGTTTTATGTTTTCTTTTTATTATGATCTTTACCTTTTGAACTATTCTTTGACTATATTGCCCTTCTATGCTTTTATTTGCCATTATTGTTTTGTTTTGTTTATGTAAAGCACATTGAATGACCTCTGTGTATGAAATGCGCTATACAACTTGACTTGACATGAATTAAAATAGCATCTGATCCAGCGGACCAAGACAGGAAATGCAACGTAGAACCATTTTTTGACAGTTGATGAGTTCAGGTGGTGTTTGAAAATTTGCCACTTTCAAAGTGGGGAATGACAGAAAGAGTTTGAGAACCACTGGGTTACACACAGACACACTCACACACACATCAGAGTGCAATATTTAATTAAGTACCAGGCTATTATGAGCATTAAAGACAGATTAGGTGCCATACCTCTTCTTCATTGGTTTGAAATACTTTCCAGAATAATGAAAACATTTCCACAAGCCAGTTATTTAAGTTTTAAAGGTGAAGTGCAACATAAATAACTTTTGGTATTTACCCAATACATATATCTTGTTGGGTATTGTACAATGCCCATTTTGCATCTGTTTTTATTAACGAAATAACTTATGAATAATAATTGGAATGTTCTTGGTCATCTTGTCTCTCTGTAAACATGACAACAATCTTTGTCCTTGTAGTTTGTCTTCAGAATGAGTTAAGAAGCAGCTTAGAAATGTCATTCAAAGGTTGATATTGGCGTCAAATGACCACTGCCTCACACCTGTTCTCTGTATGGAAGCGCCCGCTGAAGGACCGTCCGTGGCTGTAATAAACATTTACTTAGTTTTATGCAGGTGGAGTGGGTGAATGAAAGATTGCTAGTAGCCCTATTATGAATGTTATTTACATTCGCAAGGCGCAGACGCGGAGTCGCATTCCTGGGTAGGTGTTCTCACTGCTTGCTTGCGTAGCCAGCTTACGCGAAGAGCAGACGGAAGGAAACGAGCCTGTTGCCTCAAAGGCGATATATAGGCTACATTCAGGGAACATTTAAAGACACAAGTTCAGCAGGAACATACACACCGTGTGTGTGTGTGTGTGTGTGTCTGAGAGTCGTTGTCCATGGGATTTAGGTCTTGCGAGTCGTGAGTCGTGGTGCTCTTCCTTCCAACCCGATGTGTTGAAATTTTCAAGTGTGCGTCTGCGTGGGGGACTGGCAGCAGAACGAGCGAGTGCGTGACGACGACGACTACGACAGTGTTGCATGTTGAAATAGCCTTAACGGCATGTTATGATGATGACACGTAATCTACATGGGTCGCTGCAGGGTCTGCGAATATGACACGGGATTATCCGTGCAGAAAGGACTGTACGTTTCGGATTTCTGACCGGAGAGAGACGGAGCAGTTATATGTCTCATAGGGAGGAGGCATGGGGGTTCTGAAACCACGGTGACTCCAATCCGGGCTTCCTGATTCACCGATTGTCGGTCCGTTTTTCCCCGTCATAATTTTGTTTTAGAAAAAAATAATAACAGGCCTATATTGACTGCCTAACACCGCTTGTGTTGTGCTGTGGATCATTCGACTTGATCGTTTTCCTTGCGCGCTTGTGCTACAGCCTACTGCGCGGGTATAACTTACTTTTGGAGGACGAATCGAGAATGGCTGCACCTTCCCCAAAGAAGTATGACTGAGTGTGTGTAGGGAGTCTTGCCATTGGCCTGTGTTGCTGCTGATTGTTGACACTGGGGCTGCTCTACACACACACACACACACACACACTCATGACGGCAAAAATAGGCTTCCCTCCTCTTTGGAGTCGAGCTCGGTGCTTGGACAGCGGTGTTGATCCCGAACGGGAGCAACGGTGGGCCGAGCTGTTCGATGAGTTGGACCTTAACAAGGATGGGCGCATCGACGTCAGTGAGCTGCGGGCCGGGCTCGCCGCACGAGGGCTTCTGTCGCGGGGCTCCGTGGAGGAGGTAAGGGGATCCTAGTGTTTTTGCACAATGTTCTGTAAAACTGGGCTACTCAGAACTAGGCTACAACCAACGCAGGGTGTTGTGACGTTTAGCCCAGCGAGTAGCCGTGTGCTGTGCTGCGCCTGTGCAGGTTCGTTTCACGAGCAGTGACCATGGTAATGACAGACGGCCTAATGTCAGTGCTATGGCCAGCGGTTTCAAAGGCGCTTGCACACACGCACGCGCATTCTGCATCCACTTACTGAACCACGTGATCCCGTACACTCGCATAAACCATATCGCAGGGCACCATAGCGGATTAACCATGATAGTCCCGTTAACGAAATTAAGCCTCTGCAAAACTCTTTGAATGATCTAGGCAGTTGGATGCCCAGCTGTTGCAGTGCAAGCCTGTCCATGTTGTGATTGAGGTCAGACGTGAGGGGATTAAACACCATTTGACCTGGCCAGACCATTTGACCCCCCCCTTAAAGAACAGCTAGAGAACCAATATACGATATAACAGCACATTTCACTGTCTGGAGAACTGATAAGAGCACGTTCCACTGACAAGCTGACATAGATAGATAGATAGATAGATAGATAGGGGATCAATACATCTTGTAGTGACCCTTATACAGACCTCTATGCCTACAACTGGGCCTGCTCCTACATCACCAACAGGTCATCCATCCATGTAAGATGACAAAACAATGCTGTTCACCTCCAATTCTAATGAAATGATTAGATGTACGTATGCACAGTACGTGTGTGTGTAAGTCTGTGTGCATGTATTGAATAGGAATTCACTCATAAACCTCTTGCATTGTGAGCTCCTTGCTCTTGCAGTCGGCCGGCTGAACTCTTATAACATAAATGTTTAATTTTATGGTAAACTTGTCCATTTCCACTTCGGCCTGCTGTATGACCACCACAGTGTCTGTGTCAACAGTGCTGTGCACCGGTTTGAGCCACAGGCCAGTCCAACATCATCATCATCATCATCATCATCATCAGATGTGCCACTGTCAGCTTGGTGTGCACTTTACATAAGAGCCCGTTTCACTGGCTATAAGAGCCCGTTCCACTGGCTATAAGAACAAATGTTCCACTGGCTATAAGAACACATGTTCCACTGGCTATAAGAACACATGTTCCACTGGCTATAAGAACAAATGTTCCACTGGCTATAAGAGCACGTTCCACTGGCTATAAGAACACATGTTCCACTGGCTATAAGAGCACGTTCCACTGGCTATGAGAACACATGTTCCAGCAGCTATAAGAGCACGTTCCACTGGCTATAAGAGCACGTTCCACCGGCTATAAGAGCACGTTCCACTGGCTATAAGAGCGTGTTCCACGGACTTGGAAACACAGCACTGGTTCCCTCCATCTCTCATATCCCAGTTTGCTTTCAGAGAGGTGAGGTGGTGGAGGGAGAGATGGAATAACAGAGAGAGAGAGAGAGAGAGAGGGAGATAGTAGTGTATCAGTTTTCTACACACTGTCTGAATGTTTGAGAGAGAGAGAGAGGGAGATAGTAGTGTATCAGTTTTCTACACACTGTCTGAATGTTTGAGAGAGAGAGAGAGAGGGAGATAGTAGTGTGTATCAGTTTTCTACACACTGTCTGAATGTTTGAGAGAGAGAGAGAGAGAGGGAGATAGTAGTGTGTATCAGTGTTCTACACACTGTCTGAATGTTTGAGAGAGAGAGAGAGAGAGAGGGAGATAGTAGTGTGTATCAGTTTTCTACACACTGTCTGAATGTTTGAGAGAGAGAGAGAGGGAGATAGTAACAGCAACACAAACAGACAGAAAAAAACAGGTCACCTGGGTCACCTGATTATCAAAGTGCAGCACACCACAGTGATCATTAGAGAGAGAGAGAGAGAGAGGGAGAGAGAGAGAGAGAGAGAGAGAGAGAGGGAGGGAGGGAGGGAGGGAGAGAGAGAGATGTAGACACAGATGGAGAGAAAAAGGAGAGGCATATACACGGAGAGAAGGAAAGAGAGAGATGCAGACACACAGAGAGTGAGAGTGTGTGGGTGTGTGTGTGTGTGTGTTAGGACATTTGTAGAGTGTGTGGTGTGTTTGTGTGTGTCTGTGTTAGTGTGTGTGTGTGTGTGTGTTGGGACGTTCTCAGAGTGTGGTGTGTGTTCTGGGCACATTTGTGTGTTTGTGTGTGTGTGTGTGTGTGTGTGTGTGTTGGGACGTTCTCAGAGTGTGGTGTGTGTTCTGGGCACATTTGTGTGTGTGTGTGTGTGTTTGTGTGTGTGTGTGTGTGTGTTTGTGTGTGTGTGTGTTTGTATGTGTGTGTGTGTGTGTGTATGTGTATGTGTGTATGTGTGTGTGTGTGTGTGTGTGTGTGTGTGTGTGTGTGTGTGTGTGTGTGTGTGTGTGTGTGTGTGTTGGTGATGTGGTGGGAGCTGACATGGTCTACTCGGAGCTCCAGCCTTTATCAGTCAGGTGTCCAGCTAAACCCAGACTCTCAGGAACGTACAGATAATGCATTGGTATGTGTCTCTGTGCCATTGGGAGAGTGTGTGCACACACACACGTGTGTGTGTGTGTGTGTGTGTGTGTATGTGTGTGTTGTGAACTCTTTTGATTACTGCACTGTTATGAGGTCTGCAGTGTTTTATAGAATAATAAACCCTGACAGAGGCAGATAGGGTCTGTTGTGTTTGACAACAAGAATATGAGAGAGAGAAGGAGAGAGAGAGAGAGAGAGAAAGAGAGAGAGAGAGAGAGAGAGAGAGAGAGAAAGAGAGAGAGAGAGAGAGAGAGAGAGGATTGTTTGCAGTGAGTGCCTAACCTGTGTGTGTGTGTGCACCTGTGTGGAAGAGTAACATGGTTGCATGTACATTTCAAGTGAGAAAATATAGAAAGATTATGTTAGTGGATATCCATAGTGTGTGTGTGTGTGTGTGTGTGTTTTAGACATAGGTATTTTAGACTGTGCAAGCACCACTGGGTAATGGCCTGAGTATGTGTGTGAAAGTTCCTTGGCAAGGTTACACACACACACACACACACACACACACACACACACACACACACACACACACACACACACACACAGTATTCTCATTGATTTAAGTTGTCTCTGTGCTCTCTTCATGTCTGCCAGAGTGCTTCAGACACAAGTAGGCCTACAGCACAGCACACACACACACACACACACACACACACACACACACACACACACACACACACACACACACCGGGAAACCGTGTGTGGAGTTTCTCTGGAAATGCTACCTCTCTCTCTCTGGGGCGTTTTGTTTGGTCCTTGGTTAAAATGTAACTTATGACTCATGTCATTATGGTAGCCCATGATGTGTTTTTTTCACAAGAAAACGAGAGGGAGTTAAGTCATTTTGAGGCGAGTGACCGTCGCAGGAAGTGCGTCATAACAAACGGACACCAGACCCTTGTGTTACAGCTGTACATCAGGCTTGGAAAATAGTTAGAAAAAGCACAGTTTTATCACGCACATCCAAAATTCATCCAGGTGCAGGATCGAAGATACGGTTTACAAGACAAAGTGAAGATCTGCCCACTGTAGAGCTCCCATTTAAGTATTTTTTTTTATTTTAGTAACGTTTCAAAGCCCTTACGGCCCTTCCTCAGACTTCCAACCAAAGTTGAAACGTTGAAACGCTTGAAACTAAAATAAAAAAAATACTTAAATGTGTGCGGATCTTCACTTTGTCTTGGAAAATAGTTCGAAAAATGACAAGTTTCCCATGCTGCTTCCTTATGTTGGAATACATTCTTATGTGATTTCTTGATTTCTTTGATTATTTAAATAAATGTTAATTACGAATAATAATAAAAAGGTTCTACCTAATGCGACTATTTTTTCCATAGACTGTCAAAAAACATGTTTTTCCTGCTGTATTATCCATAGTATATTATGTACCTACTTCCGGTTTGACATCACTTCCTGGACTCGTCTGTCTCGTCTCTAAATGTCTTAACTCCTACTGCCAAGGCCTGAGTGTTGGAGGTTTCACCAGTGGAATTGCAGACTGTTCCTTAGAGAGAGAGAGAGAGAGAGAGAGAGAGAGAGAGAGAGAGAGAGAAGAGGGAGTCTGGAAGTGACTCAACACTCTTAAACAGTCAAACTCATTTAATTTTATTACAGCCTGATGCCTAAGGGTACAGGGAGAGAGTAGTGTGATGATATGACACACAAACACACACACACAGACATGACTGCTTTTGTTTGATTGACACACACTGTGTGTTAATTGTTTTAGACCTGCTCCAGGTCAGGTAAACATGGTGTTTAGTTTCCCTCATGACGGATGACTGACCCCGTATACAGCCTAATGTTGTTATGCTCATCTTTAACTCTCATCATCATCATCATTATTATACGTGTACTTTATAGCATTTCTGACTGTCTTACCCTAGACTATAGACTGGCCCAGGCAAACCAATAACAGGAGCAGTGATTGGTTACTATGTTGTTTGGTGGCCCAATCAGCTGTCTGAATGTTAACATGCTCTTTGTTCTTATTCTCCATCCTGCTCCATCCTTTTCTGTTCCTAATCATTTTGGCCTCCATCCCTTTCTCTTTCCACCCCTCTCTGTTCTCTCTCTCTCTCTTTCCATCCCTTTCTCTTTCCACCCCTCTCTGTTCTCTCTCTCTCTCTTTCCATCCCTTTCTCTTTCCACCCCTCTCTGTTTCTTTCTCTCCGACACTTCTGTTTCTTTTCTCTCTCCATCCCTCTCTCTCCCCCTTTCCTCTCCAACACCCTCTTCCTGCTTCTCTCACCATCCCTCTATCTTTACCTTTCTGTTTCTCTCTCTCTCTCTCTCTCTCTCTCTCTCTCTATCTCTATCTCTCTACCTCTATCATCCTATCATCTCTCTCCCTCCATCTTCCCATCTCTAAATCTCTTTCTCCCTCAATCTCCATCTCCCTCCATATTCCCATCTCTCTCTCTCCCTCTCCATCTCTCCATCTCTCTCTAACTCTCCATCTCTCCATCTCTCTCTCCCTCCATCTTCCCATCTCTCTCTCTCTCTCTCTCTCCATCTCCCTCCCTCCCTCCATCTCTCCATCTCTCTCTCTCCCTCCATCTCTCCATCTCTCTCCATCTCTCTCCATCTTCCCATCTCCCTCCATCTCTCCATCTCTCTCCCTCCATCTCTCTCTCTCTCTCTCCCTCCATCGCTGGGGCCCTCTCTCTCCCTCCATCTCTCTCTCTCTCTCCATCTCTCCATCTCTCCATATCTCTCCCTCCATCTCTCTCTCTCTCCCTCCATTGCTGGGGCCCTCTCCCCAGAAGATAGTGCGTGCTGGTGATAGGAATGCGGACGGCCAGCTGGACTTTGAGGAGTTCTGTCAGTACCTGCACTCCCACGAGCGCCGCCTCAGGCTCATGTTCCGCAGCCTGGACCGCAACAACGATGGTGAGTGTGTGTGTGTGTGTGTGTGTGTGAGAGGGAGGGAGTGTATATGTCACATGTCACATGTGACCATGATGATATGGTAGTATGAGATTCTAACACACATACACATAGTCTATGATTCTGTGAACAACCAATCAAACTATAAATCAAATCAAATATTCACTGAAAGTGTATCACATTAGGATGGCAATATTGAGTGTGTATGTGTGTGTGTGTGTGTACGAAAGAAACAGGGAGTCAGCGTATTAAGAGTGGCCATTATATTAAGAGTGACCATGATGATATGTTAGTATGAGAATGTAGCAAAATACACACACACACACGCAGTCTATGATTCTGGCAAATCAAATATTCACTGAAAGTGTATCACACAGGCACACAAATGGCAATATTGAGAGTGTGTGTGTGTATGATTAACA